>NC_081186.1:38379150-38604956 GCF_029867415.1 Vicia villosa
CTCCTTTCGGCCGGACTCGTCATGTTGCCCCAGTACACACCTCATTGAATCTTCTAACACAGTTAGGTACATTATCAGAGGTCTTCCTTCCACTGGTGGTAACAAGATTGGCGGTTTTTGGAGATATTCTTTGATCTTATCAAAGGCTAACTGGCATTTGTCATTCCATCTTTCCACTTGATCTTTCTTCAACAGTTCGAAGATCGACACAAAAGTAGTAGTCATATGGGCAATAAATCTGGCTATGTAATTCAAACGTCCCAAGAATCCTCTGACTTGTTTCTTGGTATGGGTTATAGGCATTTCTTGAATGGCTTTGACCTTGGCAGGATCGACTTCAATACCTTTGCTGGTGACGATGAAACCTAAGAGTTTACCGTATCTTACTCCAAAGGTACACTTGTTCGGATTTAGTCGCAACCTGTACTTCTTGAGTCTGTCAAACAGCTTGTGCAGATGACCCAGATGTTCTTCTTCGGTGTTGGACTTTGCAATCATATCATCGACATAAACCTCTATCTCCTGATGAATCATATCATGGAACAGAGCCACCATTGCGCGTTGATAGGTTGCTCCTGCATTCTTTAAACCTAAGGGCATCACTTTATAACAAAAGGTTCCCCAAGGTGTAGTGAAAGTTGTTTTTTCCATGTCTTCGGGTGCCATCTTGATTTGATTGTAACCTGAGAATCCATCCATAAAGGAGAATACCTTGCATTGTACAGTATTGTCAACCAGTACTTCGATGTGAGGTAAAGGAAAATCATCTTTGGGGCTTGCCCGATTCAGATCTCTGTAGTCTACACACATTCTGACTTTCCCGTCTTTTTTAGGCACAGGCACTATGTTAGCTATCCAAGGAGGATAACTCACAACTTTCAGAAAGCCAGCATTGAATTGCTTCTCAACCTCGTCTTTGATCTTCTTTGACATATCGGGCCTACTCCTCCGCAGTTTTTGCTTAACTGGAGTGCTACCTTCTTTGATTGGCAAGCGATGAACCACAATATCCGTGTCAAGGCCCGGCATATCTTCATAGGACCAAGCGAATATCTCAACGTAGTCTTGTAACATTTGAATCAGTCTTTGTTTGACACTGTCTTCTAGATCAGCCCCTATCTTGACTTCTTTCTTTTCTTCGTCACTGCCCAGGTTGATAACCTCAATTGGTTCTTCATGCGGCTGTATAGTCTTTTCCTCTTGTTCTAACAGCCTTGCAAATTTCCTTGGCACTTCACAATCTTCCTCACTTTCGTCCTCAGTTTGGTGGATCGGATTTTCAAAGTCATGACTGGCAATAGCAGAATCGTTATCAACAGGATCCAGAGTGAATGTGAATCTGCATTTATTATGTGGGTGTGTGTAAGAACACATAGCTATAAGGTAAAGAAAGAAAAAGGATCATAAAATTTGAATATGCAAACGTCCCATGATTTTATTGAATGAACATGATCATGGCATGACAAACCCTTATAAAAAGAACCAGTGTGCTTCGGGCAAGGCACCTGGCTTTAAGTTCATGGTTTGATAGTACAAGAACCATTTTTATCTTTGAACATATAAACAACGAAAACAGGAAATTGCATTTACTCCTGATCAAAGGAGATCACATCCTCAGCTTCCCAGTTGTTCAATCCATTGTTGTGAGCAGGGAGTATCCAGTTGCTCCAGTTGTAGTTGTTTTCTTCGTCTTCCACAACATTGATTTCCTTGGTGGGGAAATGAGCTGTTGATCCTTCAAGATAAGCAAGATACTCTGCTGGATACGAGAGCCCAGGCTGAGATACTTCTGTTGGCTGAGCGAGATACCCGATAAGATCGTCCCATCCGGTCGGAATGATGTCTTCAAGGGAGACTTGTGCATTCCGGGGAGCAGTGTATTGTGTCAGGAAATCATTCTCATTATTTGATGTTTCCCATGCTTCTTCAGGAGCGTCAGGGCTTGTGAAAGTCATATTGTCTTCGAAATGGTTGTCCCATCAAGTTGGGGTGATGTCTTCAATAGCAATCTGCGAGCTCAGGGGAGCAAAATACTTCACCATAAAGTCATACTTGCCACTTGGTTCTCCTAGTGCATCCCAGACCTCTTTTGGACTAGGTGGACTTTGGTATTGCTCAGTGATGGAACTTGTGAAACTTTTGCAATCTTCAAACTGAACACCCCATCCAGTTGGGGTAATGTCTTCCATGGCAATAAAAGAACTCTGAGGTGCAGTATACTTTACTTGAAAATCATATCCGCCGCTTGGTTCTCCCAAAGTATCCCAAACTTCCATGGAAACAGGTGGAACTTCATTTGGATATTGCTGAATAATATGGTTCAAAAACACTCCCTCGTCTTCAATAGCATTCACTCCTTGGCTGATGAAATGTGACATTAATCCTCCAAAACGAGGACTTTGATCGTTCTTCTGATTTCCATTAGCATAGCCTAGACCTAGCTTATCGAACTTGTAAGGCACATCAAGGAGTTGCCCCCATACTGTGCAACCACCTTCTTCGATCACAGCTTTGGCATCTTTGAGAGAAGCCATAGTTGGAGTTATTTTTGTAGCAGGAATAGCAGAAATATGTTTGGCAGTAGAGACATCTGGAGAGACCACCTCAAAAGATTGGCAGGGAGTTTCGATGAATTCGCCATCCATCTCAACATACTTGGAGTTACTCAGGTGGCTAACCACATATTCTTCTTCGCCATAAACTGTGACAACCTTGCCTTTTACCGAATACTTTAACTTCTGATGTAGGGTAGAAGTTACAGCATTTGCCCCATGTATCCAAGGGCGTCCTAGTAAACAGGAATATGCTGGGTGAATTTCCATTACGTAAAA
The DNA here is from genome assembly GCF_029867415.1 of Vicia villosa. Classification (NCBI taxonomy): domain Eukaryota; kingdom Viridiplantae; phylum Streptophyta; class Magnoliopsida; order Fabales; family Fabaceae; genus Vicia; species Vicia villosa. The sequence goes on from NC_081186.1 coordinate 38,381,982, forward strand.
GGTAGAATCAAAGATCTGAGAGCCCACTCTGATTGGGAGTTTCACTTTTCCGTACACTGTTCTTGTTGACCCGTCGAAGGCTCTTACCACAACATCGCTTGGTTGTAACACAACTCCTTCGAAGTCAAGTTTTTCCAGTACTGCTTTTGGTAACACATTCAAAGAGGAACCGTTATCTACCAGCACATGAGACAGAGTGGTGCCGTTACATTCAATAGAGATGTGCAGGGCTTTATTGTGATTTTTCCCAACAGGGGTTAAATCAGCATCAGAGAAACCGAGACCATTATTCACTGTTAGATTGGCAACACAATTTTCAAATTGATCGACTGAAATCTCCTGTGGTACATGTGCAGCTTTTAGGAACTTCATCCGGGCCTTGGCATGAGCTTCTGAATACTTTAGCAGAGACAACATTGAGAATTTTGAAGCACTGTGCCCCAGTTGTTCGACAATATTGTAATCACTTTTGCAGATGATTTTCAATATTTCCTCCATTTCTTGCCTCGATGGATCTTCAACAGTGACTTCCATCGGTACTTGAACTGGTTCAACTAATGGCTCTTTGCCTCGAGCGTTGATATCTTGATTAGGAACTGGGACCTGGACTGGATTAGTAGCAACATTTGGAGAAATTTCTGGTGAAAAGATCCTTCCACTTCTCGTAATCTTACTAGTACCCACAATATTATCAACAGTTAGAGTAATAAAATTCATGGCCTCTTCAGTCAATGTGTCTTGCTTAACTCCATGGACATAAACATTAGTGTCATAACTCCAAGGAATAGCTTTGTCTGAGGAATATGGAAATGGAGCCGGACTGGTGATGATTACAGATGCCACTTTGGGTGTGGCAGAAATTTTGAAAGGGGTTTTGGCAGGGATTTTCAATGGTATATTAGAAACCACTGAGACGTCCTCTATTCTCATCCCATTTGAAAAAACTTTGCATAAATCTTCCATAAAAGGGAGCCTCTCAAACATAATGATACGGCGATCCATCCACTTTTGAATTCCTATTTTCAGATTCTCACAACCATTGGGTAGGTGTGCACAATAAAAGCAATCAGGGTCACAACCTGGAAAGTAACCAGCTCGGATTAACTTTCTTTTGACTTCAAGGAGCGGAGTTGACAATTCTCTCACATCATAGATATAAACAGTGTCTATGATAGCATTAACGGTTTTGTCGTGTTTCGGCATAGGTGCAGTGATGACATTTGGAGTCTCTGGAGGATCGAACTCAATTTCCCTAGCATCTATCATGTCTTGTATTTTATTTTTCAGGGCCCAACAGTGATCTGCGTCGTGTCCTGGACAGTTAGAATGGTATGCACATGTTGCATTGGGGCGATAACTCGGAGAGGAAGTGTTGACATTCTTTGGAGGGTCTTTCAACGTGATCAGATTTGCTTTTAACAAGTGCTGCAATGCTTGAGAGATTGGCATATTGATTCTGGTGAAATTTCTTCTTGGTGCATCTGGTCGACGCGTATATTTCGGCGATTGATCTTTTTGAGGTGCAGAACCGGAGATCAGAACAGCCCCCACAGATTGGTGATGCTCACTTTTGCGACCTTTCTGACTGTGCATTGTATTGACTTCATTTCTCCCACTGATGGGCCTTTTTGTAGTACCAGAGGAAGAGCCTATTTGAATTTTTCCACTTTGAATGCCGCTTTCGACACGCTCTCCAGTTAATATCAGGTCAGTGAAACCTGATGATGAGCTTCCCAACAAATGACTGTAGAAGGGGCCAGTTAAAGTGCCCATGAACATGTCGACCAGCTCGCGATCAGATAAGGGTGGTTGAACCCTTCCAGCCAGATCTCTCCACTTTTGTGCATACCCTTTGAAACTTTCTTTTGGTGCCATAGACATGTCCCGTAGTTGAGTACGGGTTGGTGCAAGGTCAGCGTTATGTTGATACTGTTTGTAGAAAGCAGCAGCCAAATCTTCCCAAGTGTGAACTTTTGCACTTTCGAGTTGGTAGTACCACTCGAGTTGTGTACCAGACAAACTTTCTTGGAAGAAGTGAATCCACAATTTTTTATCTGGTGTATGGGGTAGTATCTTCCTTACATAGGACCTCAAATGTAGTTTTGGGCAAGAAACTCCATCATACTTTGCAAAGACAGGAACTTTGAACTTTGGAGGAATAACAATATTTGAGACGAGTCCAAGATCTTTGAAGTCTAAACCAGGTATTTTTTGTATCTCCATAGCTTTCATGCGTTCTTCCAACTGCTGGTATTTGTCATCACCCTGTTCGTCTTCGGAATGATAATCTTCTTCGTTAGAAGAGAGAGAGGGTTTGGCAGAACCCTGGTTGCTATGATTGTCACCTTCACATTCACCGACTATTTCAGGGATCGGTGCCTTTTTGGGCCTTTTGACTGGGATTTTGACCTTCCTTATCAGGTGACTCAAGCCTACAGATCCTTTGGGCTTCTTTTTCTTCTTGATTATTAGGGCTCTCAGTTCTTGTTGCCCCTTTGCTAGCTCCAGAATTGCTACCTGAACTTGGGCGTTTTGTGCTTCGAGATTCTTGACGCTTGTTTCGGAATCCATCTCTTCTAACATGAAATAGACATCGAGGAGATGAGAAACCTGTTATGTGAACCTGTTATTATGAATGAAATGCATATGCAATGTTTTCAAGGATCTTGGAATTTATATTTTTTTAAACAAAAGAGAAACAAACATTTATTAGTTAAACAATTTATTTCTTTTCTTTTTTTCTTTCTTTTTTCTTTTATTTGCCTCTTTCGGGTTTACAAGACAAAAATAAAGAAAATAAAGGATTCCTCAAGCCTCCCATGGACGCTTTCTCTTTGCACCCAGGAATGTGTTTATTTGCTGTTCTTCCTGGAGTTGTCTAGTGAGCTCCAACACTTTCCTCTCATAGTCTTGACAGTGTGCTTTGAAGGTGTCTCTTTCCTCTTTTAGTTGAACCCAAGATTTCTGCAGTTCTTCTAGGTCAGTTGGCTGTCCGGATGTAGAATAACTCAAGGTTCACTTCCTTCGACTTCTGGCTCAACTGTCATAGGTAAAATAGCGGGATATGGCATGATGAACTTCTGAGCACGAGCACGTACCCATTTGAGGTAAGGCCCCATAGGAATAGAGTTCCATTGTCCTAAAGTTTTGCTTTCTACTTTATAGACACTGCCCCACGCATGTATAAACCTTCGATGATATCTTTGGGAATCATCTTCGCAGTCGAACACAATGCCACGGATAATCATGTCATGAGGACCGTTTCTACGTGCATATCCAAATTGACGCAAAGCTAAAGAGGGGTTGTAAGTGATGCCTCCCTTGATGCCAAGGAGTGGCACATTAGGGTACTCTCCATAATGGTTAATGATAGTAATGTCTCTTTGAAAGAAGTTGTTCCACCGGATATCTGAATGAGACAAAGACATAATCCTGCGAGACCATTGCATCCTTTGTTCATTTCTCAACACTGATCGGGGAAGGTGTAATCTAAACCATCTAGCCAGTAGTGGTACACAGCACATAAGAGTTCCTCGTTTCTTCATGGTACGAGTGTGTAGAGAATGTAGTATGTCTCCCAGCAAAGTAGGTACCGGGTTACGGGTTAAGAAAATGTTGATAATGTGCACACTTATGAACTGGTCAGGATTAGGGAATAAAACCAACCCATATATCAAAAGAGCCACAATTTCCTCAAAAGCTAGGTAACTTCTGTTTTTTAGTAGTAATCGAGCCTTTTCCATTAAGAACTTAGCAAGCAAACCCTTGACTCCACTCTTTGTTTCCCAATTGGACTCGATTTTCTGGCTTTCGCAAATGTAAGGCAGCAGCAATGATTTCAGGTTTTGGAATCTTTTCTAAACCAGTGAAAGGTAATTGATCTTGAACAGGTAATCCAATTAGTTCAGAAAATTCTTCTAAGGTGGGTACTAACTGGTAATCAGGAAATGTAAAACAATGATGTTCGGGATCAAAGAACTGGAACATGACTCGTATCATGTGTAACACCCCTTTTATACCCCAAAATAAATAAGCATATAATCAGAGAATAAGCATGCATATAATTCAAAAGGGCGTCACATCGACGTTTTCAAAAACTAAAAGCTTTTAAAAACCGACAACATTTATCTACAATATACAATACACCTGGTCATTTCAAATAACACCTAAACATTTAATTACAATTCACACAGAATATGCATTCACAGCGGAAAATAATAAAATATTCATGTATTTCATAAAATGATTCATGTCCCATACCATGATCATATCTCAATAATCATCTCAACAAAATAAGCCATAATCAGAATATTTGGCTTAAAAGCCTCTCAACAACAAGTAGCCAAATAAACAGGTTCTCAAGTCATAACATAATACATAACCAAATAGAAACATGAGTTCAACACGACTAGTCTACCCAGTGTTACATGACCAGAGCATCGACTCACTACCTAATATCCAACAAACACAGAAGAATCTCCGGCTAGATCACACACGAGCTACTAAACTCCAGAACCTGCATGTCGCCAAACGAGGGCAACATTAAAACAGAAGGGTGAGAATACAAACAATTATGAAGAAAGTATAATGAGATACAATGGTTAAATCAACAATTATAGGAATGCATTACACTTGCCTAATCATAAAATTAATGCTAATCATAATTCACATATATTAAGCATACACCAAGTATAAGAGTATAATATCTCAATACTATATTCTCAATTATTCACATAGCCATAATGATCACATATTCCCGCATTTAACCAATTACGTATTCAAACATCACCCATTCTCAATTATCAACTAATACAAATATCTCTACAACACCAAGTGTACATAATCAATTACCAAACTCATACACATAGCATTACGACATCAATGCACATAATCAATTGTTCACTCGTACACTTATTAAAACAACATAATGCACATAATCAATTATCACAATCATGCACATATCATGACAACATAATGCACATAGTCAACTATCACACAACTCTAATGTGACTCAATGAAACATGTGACACTATGCATGTGGTACCAATGTGAAATTCTAAGTTTCACCGACCTCCGATTCATATCTCTAGAATCTAAGCCACACTTCCGATCCGGACAAGACCAAAGTCCCCCAATTGTAAACATATAGTTTACGGCTTCCGATTCACTCTAGAATCTAAGCCCGCTTGTGTTTCAAAGCAAATTCACCTGTGTTTCAAGGCACACTATGATATGAAGGTATGTACAATATCGCAAATATATGCAATTAAGATCATCTCTACCATCTTAACTTTCCGCATATCACAATAATTCAACTCTATGAAATATCCACCAATTGTACACAACATTCACAACACACACACATCATTCACATATGAGAGGTCAATTAATCAATTATGATTTACACAATCCAATTAACACTAGTAACCATACTATCTCATGTTAATTCTCATTTTTGTCAATTATACATGAACACACACTTTCCACATCAAACAATTAATTATTAAAATTAATGTTATCCAACTACTCATAGAGAATCAATATTACCACAACATCATGGCATATACATATATTTATTCTCAACATAAACAAATTCAAGCCAAAACACAATTACGGACAAATTCCCAAAATACCATAATTTACCGATAACCGAATAATTTATCCAAGTCCAAGTATATTCCAAATAAATAGTCTTATTAAAATTAATTCAACTCTTAATTTAATTAACCAATTACTAATCACACTATATTAATTTAATTCACTTCTATTTCTACTCCATTTCAAATTTATAGCCTTCTATTGCTCAAGACCATTTTTTTATTGAAAAGAATATCGTGCTAGCTTTCTAACGCTTTGAACGGAGACTCAAACAGAGTTACGGTTTAAAATATATGAATTGTTAAAGTTCCAATGAAAAGCAAACACCAACATTATACACTGACAACTCTAAACATGTCAGAATTACTCGAAACAACAAAAGTATGACTCTTAATAATTCAAAACAACTCTAACAACTTTATTGTCAACTCTAACAACTCTATTGACAACTTTAATAACTCTATTGACAACTCTATTAAAATGTTAAAATTTATTTATAAAGAATATTTAAATAAGACACAATTTCGGTCGATTCATGAAAATCACAATTTCAACAAAATAACATCACCACGTTAATCTACTAATTAAACTTAGCTACCACCTAAATTTTCATTAAATTCCGGACAACTAATTATACCGCTTAATTCGGCTATTCGATCAAACGGGACTGTTTCTATGGTATTTCAATTTATAATGGTTCATTTCCACTATATATATCATCCATTTTTGCTACAGGACTACCTCATTTCCAATTCCATTATATATAAATCGGCTACAGGGCTACTTCATTTCCAATTCCTTTATATAAATGTCCCGCTACAGTAAGTGAACCACTAAATCATTTCAAATTTCTAATATATATGTTCTGCTACAGTAAGTGGTATAAGAAATATACATAGTAAACAAAAGGATGCGCTACAGTATACATATATATACCAATTAGTAATTCTCAATCATCCCCTAATTTCACCAATGTATCAATTTCTAATATTCAAATATTTTTCTAACATCAATTTTTTTATGGATTTCAACCAACAATAACCTAATCATGTTAATCTACCCATTGAACCAATCATACTAACCCATAATAATAAGGATTCTCCCCCTTACCTCTTGATTTCTCCTCCAAAACCCTAGTTCCTCTTTGTTCCTCCTTTTTGCTCCTCTTCTCCTCTTTTTCTTCTTTTGAAAAAACTCAGCAAATGAAAAATGATACTCCTCTCTCATTCTACCCTTTACTATATTATTCATATTGGGCTTAACCCATATAATTCCACTTCCTAACTAATTAGACCCAATTGATGAAATAGTGTAGTTCAAATAAATAGTTATGCTCCAACAAATAATATTATTACCCTTAATATTATTTTCCAATTAACCCAATTAAATCCGACTTTATCTCAATTAAATAAAAATCCAATAATAATATTAATTCTAATATTATTCTTCTACATATTCCACTTTATTAATTCTTCGATTAACCGAATAAATTCCAACTTCACTTAATAATCCGAACACATTTCTCAATAACACCGACGATCCAATTAATTAACAAACTTCGTCCAAATTAAGTAAACAAATCCTTATTTAATTTAATTAGTCAAACAATAAAATTCGGGCTGTTACATCATGTCTTCTTCAAATTTTGAGGTAACCAAATGGAGTAGGTGACCGTGTTTTTCGGTGAACTGAGCATTTCTGGGAAATTCTGATATTAAGTCCTTAAGTTTAGATGGTACTGTTGAAATGTTGATCCGGATATAATCTCTGGTAGCGGGAGCCATTACCTGCAACAACAGAACAAAGGTAAACTCTTCGATCCTTGAAATGATTAGTGAGAAAATGATATGTTTATGATGCTTATGATGTCATGATGTCAAACATGTGGCACACACAAACAAATCAAACAATAGCCTTAGGTTTAAAGGCTTGCATGAGGTTCATAGGTGATACCCTCCCAACTGAAGTTGAGTTGGTTAAAACCTGTCCTAGAATAGTATTCGGGTTCTATGATCCTTGGAGATAACATCTCAATACGGCGCTCGGACGGCCGATCAAAATATTCCTCGAGGATAACTAACTTCAATCAATTTCAAAGCTAGTCGCTAAATAGGCCACAAGTCAAGTTCAACTAAAGGTTCTAAGACAAATTAGTGTTTAATGACATTTCGGAAGCCTAACATACTCCTTGATCATTTTCAAGGGATATCAGTACAGACCAAAGTGTCGCACTAACGGTGACTACCAGATCAACCGTATCGGTACATGCCGTACAGTTTTCTTGGTCTATTGTCACATACTTAAGGTATCTCGAGATTCGGGTTAGAATCTTTCACACAAGTAAATACCCAAACAAACCTTTGAAAAATAGAATAATAAAGACAAGCAATTGAAAACATCGATGTGATCTAAACTCTAAGGTAACCCCTTTTGAAAACATTTTGTTTTTGAAGTTCCCCAGCAGAGTCGCCAGTTCTGTCGCCCTCGGTTTTTTATACCTCTCGTGATGAGAGATACGAACTGACTCTTCTTTTGTTTGTGAATTTTGAAAATCAGAGAGTCGCCACCGACTTTTATTTTATCCAATTAAGGAAAGGTTTATAAAAGAAACAGAAAAAGACCTTTAAGAGATTTTGGGTTCGAGGGTAGGTTATACAAAGGGAAGGTATTAGCACCCCTTTGTATCCATGGTTATCCATGGGCTCTTAATTGCTTAGCTCACTTGTTTTGAATCATTTGTCTTGCCTTGAAATGCTTGTATGTGGTTGTAAAATACCTTTGTAAATTGGCTTTGTAATGATCCTTGTGCGGATGTATACAAAGTGTTTTATCTTTCGAAAGATGTTATGAAAAAAGAGCTTTAACTTCGTAATGATCCCTGTTTGGATATATACCAAGTATTGTCTTTTTTGAAAGTTTTATTTTGAAAAAAAATGATATATGAGACATTTGTTTGTTTTGATTTGAGCAAGCAATTACGAGATCTACCCTAAGTTTATAAGGTCTTTTCCTATTTCCTTTAGAAAATTCTCCTTTTACCGGATGTAAACAAATGTTCGATTTTGCATTTGAAATAATAGAATTTGATTTTTTGAAAAGAGTATCAGAGGGATTACCCTAAGAGGTGCAAGTGTGATTGTGTTTTGATTCAGATATTTTTATCTTTGAAGTTAGTGACCTAACGCTTCAGTTTTTATCTTTGACATACACGCAGTTTTATATGTACAGGAATTAAAATGCGGGAATGTAAAATGCGGAAAGTAAATCTACGCTATTACATCGATTGTGCGAGAAATGTAAACTACGCTATTTACATGATTTTGACAACCTATACACTTTATCTATGAATTTAAATTGCAATAAGATAAAAGAAATATTTTTGGATTTTTTGTATGGTTGATTTTAATTATAATTAATGCATAATTAATTTAATTAAAATGAGAAAGAAGGTAAAAATAAAATTTAAACCTAAAATTAAGTCTAAAATATGTTCATATTGCTTGTTAATTAATTTTAAAATAAAACTAATTTTTTTGGATTTTTTGAAGTTGTTTTGAAAATTTATTAAGCTAATTAACATATAATTATATAAACAATTATACAAATAATCAAAACTTAAAGAGAAAAATATTCTAAATATGTACAAAATTAGTCTATGATATATAAACTAAATTTAAATAAAAAGAAACATTTTTTTTTGATTTTTTTGATGGGTTGAAATAATTAAAAAGCAAATATATAAATATATACTAATTAATTAAACAAAATATTTTAATTATTAAGAAAAATAAAATATTTTTATGTCAAAAATTAATAGATTATTTTATAAACCTAAAAATATTTTTATTATATTTTTTTTGATTTTTTAAACTATTTTAAATTAATTATTGAAAGAAAATTAAATAAAATAAAAAATATATATTAATTGTGATCCTGTGTGATAATCAGTGGAGTCCATGATATGGAGGTGTATTTTGATGCGTTGGATCTTGGATTAATAAAATCAGATGGCTGAAAACACATGGCACATGATATGATAGTGGAGCGTGAAGCACATGATTGGTCTGAACTTCAAAACACACGCGCGCGCAAACCAACCACTCAGAGGACGCCACGTCTCGTCTTCCTCATCAGGATGGACCTTTTACACCGCTCATTTGCAGGTGCTGTAAAAGACTTCAACCTATTACACATGTAAAATAACGAATACAAGCAAAACGTGAAATAAATTTGGCGCGAGGCCATGGTTCAATTCGTCTGGTTCATACGAATTCAATGAGACCATTCTGAACCTGTAATTTTGCCTAATTCGAGAAACTCTAATTTTGAGATCATGAACCCTAAAATGGTAGCTTCGTGAATACTTAACCAAACCTTAATTAAATGTCCAGAAACAATCAGAACATCAAACCAAGTTCAAATATATGATTACATCGTGCTAAATATGCATATATAATGAGATTTTGGTTAGTTTTTGTTTGAGCAAACCGTGAGCTATGGAGCTTGATTCTGAGTGCTTTGCTTGTTGAAAGTGATTGGGATATATTCAATGAACGTTAGAGAACGTGTTTGAGTGTTTAGTTTTTATTGAAATAAGCTTGAATTTAAAATTCGAATTTCAAATTTTCTTCAAAATTACAAGTTGTTACAGGAGTGGTATAAGCATAGTAATGGTTTTGAATTCGTGTGTCTCTTGTTACTGAAGTATGCTACTACATTTATAAGCTATGAAGTGCTTCAAAACTAAGCTAAGAAGCATTGATGATCTTTGTTGAACTTTTGATTTCTTTAATATAAAAAAGTTTGAATTCTTGACCATGGCTTGATTTTTCTTCAACCTCTTGCTCTAGGCCTGCTTTGTACCTCTCTTGCTGCAGAGTTGAATCATTCTTGGTTGCCTTAGCTTAAGAATCAAGCATTGCATCATTATCCTTCACCATTTCTTTTTCAATTTAACTTTAAATGTAATAAAATTAAACCAAAAAAGAAATAAAAATGCTATGGGCCTTAGATTGGTCGTGGGAGGCCCTTAGCATTGTTAGAATCATGTTTGGATCATGGAAACTTGGCCCCTTTTGGAAAAAAAACATTTTTGATCAATGTTGGTTTCATGCATTTTCCCAAAATATAGCCAACTTCAACAAGGCATAAATCCCTCAATTTTTATCATATGAAGGAGTTCTTGTACTTTTTAGAAACCCCAAGATGTCCTCTACAAGCCACTTTGGAAACTTTTTTTCATTTGGAGAAGTTATCTTGATGTTATGGCCTTTGACAAAAAACCACTTTTTGTTGACTTTGAAAATGACCTGTAATGTCTGAGCTCATATTTTTCAAATGGTGAATCCAATGACCATGGGATCAATTGCATTTGAAAGATAATTAAATTTCCTTCAAAAAACAAGCTTTGGTTGGAATTTTTTGAATGAATCAGGAGAGAGTTATGGTCTGTCAAAGTTCAGTTGACTTTTTAGGAGAAAACCCTAATTTTGAAACTTAGGGTTTTGTTGATTTTTCATCTTTCCTTGATGAATTACAATCAACCAATGATCAAATGATGAATATTTTGACAAAATATGGATGTTGACAAAAAATTTCATTTTTGACTGTCTGTTGACTTTTCGGTCAAACTGGTCGTCGGTTGACTATTTGAGCTGCTGACTGTGCGTCTGAGCGAATTGAAGTTTGAAATTTTGTATGGTGGTATTTTGAGATATATGGAGGTCCATGAAATCCATTTGAGGTCTCAAGAAACTTGTTCTCCTGAAAAAGAACAAAAACCATAGTTAGGGACTGTTCGTGTAGGACACAGTTAAGCGTACCTGATTTTTGTGCAGTGCTGAGTCTCTGCTGATCATGTGATTATCAGAAGACTTCTAGAACAAAAATCTTGGAATTTTGAAATGCAAAAGATTGATTTGATTGATGGTACAAAACACAGAGAATCGTACTGTCAACGGGTTTGACTGTCAACTGACTGTTCAGGCATTAACGTAGCAGTTAAAGTGAAAATTCAACAGTTAAAGTTAATTTTTCTTTTTGTTTTTTTTTTGCTGTGTTAATGGTGGAAATTTATTTACATGAGTTGTTAGAAAAACACAGACATAATAAATAAATAATATATATTGTACGCGAACAAAATTACCTGATAATAACCTTGAAAAATATTTAATGCACAGAAAAATAAATATTTAACTAGCAGAAAACACACAAAATATTATCTGGATAATTAAACTACGGTACGACAGATAGTACGACATTTAATACTGACAGTACAAATATTACATAATATAATGAACAGTACGATAAATAAACGATACATTATTTGAAAATAAAAGATACGACAAACTTTAAAAATGACGATTAAAAACCCATGCTATAAATAATAACATATAGATGATCGGGAGTGTAAGCAACCCAGGTCTGCATTTTTCAGGACTATGCAGACAGAAAAAGGACATGATCACCACCATGACGGTGATGACCATAAGAAAGCACGTATCCATCCACTTTTCCATTTTTGCTGGAGAAAAAGAGAGAATGAATATGATGTAGAAATTTGAGAGATGAGTTGAAATTTGATGTGAGAACTTATGGAAAAAATGAGAGGTATTTATAGAGTGAAAAGAAGGATAGAGACGTTGGGGAATGAAGTGATTCCGTACAAAAAAGGAAAATTTGAGTGGTAGTAGGATTTGAAAGAAAGTGTATGGTAGGGTTTGAAAAAAGAGATGTATAGAATAAAGTTAGGATTTGATTTTGAAAGAAAGAGATTTTAAAAGAAAGGAAAAGATTTTGAAAATAATAGAATATAGTACAAAAATTAGTGGAAAACAAAAATTAATAATAATTTACCCGTTACCAGTACAATCTAAATCCCCGAACTTTGTGCCTGCAAAAAAATTAATTATGTACCAATTGCGTCAGTACTATTTATCTGCAAATAAATCTCAAATAAACAGCGTGCGTGAAGCGATAAACAGTACTTGGCGTTTGTGTAAGAATAAATTCAACAGCGAACCAAAATACCGTGAATTCTAAAAACCGAGTATTCATAAAATCAGGATATTTATGAAATAAAATCCAAGATTATATGAAACTACCAATTTTTAGATAGAAGTCTGTTGCCTTCTTTCTGAAAAAGATGCGGGCAAATTTTGGGGTATAACAACAGCTACAGACGTATTCGACAAAGGCACAACTTTGTTCTGGTTTGCTCTGTTCTGGGTGCCTGGCGTTGATCCTTGTGTGTCCGATACTAACGTAGGACTAGATGTCGACTGACTTCCAACCATTAAGGAATACGGCATTCCATAGATGGGGTTAGTGGTGCCAAAACGAGGAAAGTTAGGTCGAAATGGTGAGAAAGTAGTTCCCCTTGCTCTAGTGCCTCCTGGTGGGATTACAGGGGTATCCGCTGTCCCTGTTCTCGTAAATGGTGCCTCTGTCGATGCACTAGTCACTTGCTCAACTGGGTTAATCACCGTATTTGAAGACTCCAAAGAATGAGGGGGTACTTCATCGACGTTATTTGGGTTAGGAGGGTTTGTAATCCTAGACCTAACCTTTTTGGGTGGGTTTTGAAATCGTTTGGTGTATTTCCCACTCCTAAGTTTCATACATATGTAACACAAAAAAATTAACACTGTGGTCCCACTGGGCGTGCCATTTTGTTTACTATGGAAATTGGTAAACAACCGTTGGTCCTCCCAAAGCCCTAAAACAAAGGGTTACTTGCAAGATTGACCAGTTGATCTTAAGAACACGTGCTAAAGTTTGGAATTGTATTTGTTTTGTCGAAGTGCCTGCCTAAGAAACGATTTTCTACGGCTGATAAAAAACACAATGTTTTCCACACTGAATGCTAGATTCGACCGACAGGTGACTCGTGATCGACAGGACAAACCTAGACTTAAGGATTTTTAGTAAGAGTATGAATGTTATGGCCTTGACCTTCTGGGGTGACTCATGACTGAAGGATAGAAAAACACTTAGAAAGGGGGGTTTGAATAAGTGTAGTCTAAAAACTTGAACGATAAAAACAATTTGCACAGTTATTTTTATCCTGGTTCGTTGTTAACTAAACTACTCCAGTCCACCCCCACGGAGTGATTTACCTCACTTGAGGATTTAATCCACTAATCTCAACATATTACAATGGTTTTCCACTTAGCCCTCGACTAAGTCTTCTAGAGTATCCTGATCACAACCTGATCACTCTGGGAACAAATGCTTAGACACAAGCTAAGACTTTCTTAGAGTATCCTGACCACCACGTGATCACTCTAATTACAACTGCTTAGACACAAGCTAAGACTTCCTAGAGTATCCTGATCAACACTTGATCACTCTAGTTACTTACAAATTAATGTAATCAAATAAGAGTTTTACAATGCTTCTGAAAAGCTATAATCACAACAGTGATATTTCTCTTAAAGTTTAAGCTTAATCTCACTAATATATTACAACAGCAATGTAGTGAGCTTTGATGAAGATGAAGTTTTCTGAGCTTTGATTTGAACAGCGTTTTCAGCAAGTTAATTATCAGCCAAAATCGTCAACCTTGCTTCTCATCAGAACTTCATACTTATAGGCACTTGAGAAGATGACCGTTGGGAGCATTTAATGCTTTGCGTATTCCGTACAGCATTGCATTTAATGTTTCACGCATTTGTCAACTACCTCGAGCCTTGTTCACGTTGTGTCTACTGACGTTGCCTTTAATAGCTTCTAACGTTCCTTTTGTCAGTCAGCGTAGCCTGCCATCTTGTAGTTGCTTCTGATCTGATGTTTATGTTTACAACGTTTGAATATCATCAGAGTCAAACAGCTTGGTGCAGAGCATCTTCTTGTCTTCTGACCTTGAAGTGCTTCTGAGCGTGATACCATGAGGACCTCAGTGCTTCTGCTTCTGAACTCAAGTTCTTCTGATGCTTCCATAGACCCATGTTCTGATTCTGCCTTGACCATCTTCTGATGTCTTGCCAGACCATGTTCTGATGTTGCATGCTGAACCTTCTGAGTCAAAGCTTCTGAGCGCTGATTTGTGCATACTCTTTATATATTTCCTGAAAGGAAAATTGCAGTGTATTAGAGTACCACATTATCTCACACAAAATTCATATCCTTGTTATCATCAAAACTAAGAATATTGATCAGAACAAATCTTGTTCTAACAATGACCACCAGATAGCGTCGATTCAAGGGTTGTCCTCTGATCGTAACTACTTGTATCTGCCTACTTGGTTGAAATAACAATTAAAAGACAAAGCAAATGCTGGTTAAAGAACACAACATAGATTAAAGCTTTGAAGCGTACAATTAAAAAGTAAAGGATCTGCATTGAAAATAAAGATGGTGATTCACATACATCAAGACTTTTCAGCAACTCTTGTTTCCTTAAGGGCAGAAATTGGGCAGAGTTTAAGCAAGTAGTTTGATTGAAATAGTGAACACACTTTTTCTACATTATTCTGACCTATTTATAGGATTTACATGAAGTAACTACCTAACCTAATCTGCGACTAAGAATTAAACTAGCACCAACTGCTTCGTAAGATATTTCCCTGTGTTTGGCACTCTTGATACACGATCTTGGCCGGATAGCCGTCTCTTAACATTTCAAACTTTAAAATTTGAATTCTCGCGCCTCAGCAACTTCTGGTAACTGTCTCCAGTTTCAACGTTTCCTTTACATTCGAAAGCTTGGTCTGAAAATCTTCTAAGTATGGGATCTTTATATTCCACTTTCGCCCTATGCTTCGAATGCAGACGACCTCGACACCCTCCTATTTCGACATCCACTATATTCTTTGCTTGCAAGATTTTTCTTGTTAGGATGGAAGGGTCTTCTGCTGGGGACACGTGTCCTGTTTTGTTTCTAGAATTTTCCCAGGGAACACCTTGGATCTTGATATTTATTAGAGAATCCTTTGAATCATTGAAAAATGTTGAATTCCATTGTGGGCCTCAAAACCCTAATTTGTCTAGCCTTTTCTTGATCAGTCTCCTGTCTTGGGGCACAAGTAACAAACAACAATTTTTTTTTGTATTTTTGGTTAGTAAATGATAAATGCATGATGATTATGATGATAATGATGATCCTATAATTTAAAATATGGTGGGATCTCAGTGGTCAAAACTTGGGGTACAACAGCTGCCCCTATTTAAGTTCCTGATACCTGACGAGGGGAAGATGGAATCTTCGTCTCAGTACGGTAGGAGGGACTTAAATACAAAAGATAGCATAATTTTGGACCTTGAGAGCTAACATGCATGATATGAAAGTGTCATACCCCAAAATTTGCCCATACTATTTCTCCTATCAAAATTCAAATCAAGGTACAAAGATCAAAGACACCCTCTCCTAAACAAGGTTCAAAAACAAGGGTTTTGTTGTTCTGAGGAAAAATCAATGGATCAAAAGCTCCAATACACCTCATATGGTTTAGGATATTCCAAACTACCTCCATGACAAAATTCAAGGCTTAATTCAAAAGATTGATCACTCAATTGCTCAGAAAGTCAACAGTTGACTGAGTTGACCTAAAAGTCAACTGTGGTCAAAGTACAGTCAAAATTCCTGGTTTTTTTGTCAACATCCTTATTATGAAGTATCATTCACCATTTGATCAAGAATTGATCATGGTTCATCAAGGAAAGATCAGAAATCAACAATTCCAAAAGTTTCTAAATTAGTGTTTTCATAGGAGAAAGTTTCTAAATTAGGGTTTTCATAGGAGAAAGTTTCTAAATTAGGGTTTTCATAGTAGGAAAGTCAACTGTGGTCAAAGTACAGCCATAACTCCTACATGGAACATCAGAAATTTTCCATCCAAAGCTCATTTTGAAGGAAATTTGATTCTCTACAATTTTGTGTCTCACAAGCCAAGGCTAAAAATGCTTCATTTGGGAGATATGGACCAAAACATTATAGGTCATTTTCAAAAGTCAACCAAAAGTCATTTTTTTCAAAAGGACACACAAGGAGCATGGAAAATTATTTTGACATGAGACCAAAAACACTGGTTAGAGGACTCTTCAAGGTTGCCAAAAAGTCCTAGAACTCCTCCATACCCTAAATATTGAGGGAGATATGCCCTGTCAAAGTTGACTAATTTTGGAAGAAAGAATATGAAACAAAAGACCTTAAAATAAGTTTCTTTGCAAATGGGACCTTATTTTTAAGATCCAAACTCCTTCCTTATGATATTGGGAGCCCATAAATCATTGGCCACGAATTTATTTGGTTTTAATTAATTTTATAGGAATTTTTATTCATTTAAAATTCAATAAAATTAAAGAAAATCAAAAGATTTGAAAGAAAATTGGTTTTGAATCAAATCCAATCCACATTCACTCCAATAATCAATACAAATTCGTTGCAAAAGAAATTTAAAGAGATTGGATTGAAATTGATCAAAAATAGAAATATTAGGAACCATATTTTCAATCAATTTGCAAAGATTGGAATTCAAAGATTTCTTAAGATTCAAGGCCAAAGATTCACCCTAATTCCTTCCAATATATAAACATAACAATACTGATCACAAGGGTTCACGAAATTCTGCTTCAAGAACCATAAACCCGAGTAAAAAATCCAAGAAAATTTCAAATTCGATTTCCAAGTTGCAAGCCGGTTGAAGAGTTCTCTTTGATCCTAACACGTTCCTAAGGATCTTCTGAAGCTGTGCCAATCATTACCAGGTCCCTAACCATGAGAATACACGTTCAAGAGGCCGAGGTTTGCTCAAATCTAAATTGAATCGATTAGGTTAATTCATTCATCCATATTAAAAACTAGTTGCATATTTATGTTTGTGATGGTGTGTTGATCGTTCCTAGATCTTTAATTACGTTTCTATGCATATCTGAGGGTAATGGCATTGTTAGGGTCGAGAGAACTCCAATTGGGGTTTTCCTTCTCAGGTAAAATTAGAGTTAATGGCAGGTACCATTAGACTCGTGATCCTTGGACGAAGGTAACCAAGGGGTCGCGACAAATTTCTTTTGCATGTGTGCGTTTTTGTGATTTGCAGTTTGATTTGCTACGAGCCGGAATCGAGGCAAAATCGTAGCTAAACTTCTAGGCCTGGTTCGTGAAGAAGATGACCCCGTGTCATCGTCTGATTGGCGCATTTGAAATAGAAAAGCGCGCACTGGTTTGTTTTGGTTTTTCTCCGATTCGGTACGTCTCACACACGCGTGTACCATGCACCATCATCCATAAAGCCGTCAGATCCCTCTCCCTGCAGATCCAACGCATCTGAAGGTGAGGGTGTACCAGACTCCACACGCGCGCGCCACATGCAATCAACAGTTAAGTTTTTTTTGTTTTTTTTATTTTTTATTATATAAACTGTTTATATATATATATATATATATATATATATATATATATATATATATATATATATATATATATATATATATATATTGTTTTTTTTCTTTTTCTCTATGTTTTCCTTTTAATCATTTTGTTTATATATATAATAAAACTTTTATTTTTATTTGTAATAAAAACTTTTATTTATTTAATTATGTTTTTTTATTTATTTGGTTTAATAAATTCATATAATTCCATAAAATCATAAGTATTTTATTTTAATTAATTAAAAATAAATTAAAGTCATATTTAATCGGAATTTATTTTCTATCGATTTAATTAATTAGGTTGAAAAACCAATAAATTAATTAAATCCAATTTTCTCTTATTATTTACGCCCGAATCAGGGTTTGCGAGAATTTTTCATACACTGAAAAAATATTTCTTTGTGCATTCTTTTCAAGGCAATCTTCGGATACCTCCGACTGTGCGTCACGCCTTTTACGAAGCTAAGTCCTGACTTTTATTTTCTTTCATTTTATTGCTTAAATCTTTATTTGCATTATAAAATGGTTGTTAGGGTAAAAACCTTGAAAGTCGATGACTCTTTTGCACTCACACTTTATCTCTTTTGCCATGTTTTCAGGGTTAACCTCGAGGCTACTCCCGACTACAAACCATATCGGATCAAATCAAAATCTAAGTTCTATTTCATAATTATTTTAAATGTCTATTCTATTTTATTTTACATTAGGGTAAAAAACTTGAAAGTCGATGACTCTTTTGCACTCACACTTTATCTCTTTTGCCATGTTTTCAGGGTTAACCTCGAGGCTACTCACGACTACAAACCATATCGGATCAAATCAAAAGCTAAGTTCTATTTCATAATTATTTTAAATGTCTATTCTATTTTATTTTGCTTTCTTTGTCAAATTAGGGTTAGCCTTAATTGGCATTGAATTAGCCATACACTCACTATTTCTTTTGTTTATTTCTCCCTTCTCCAATTTTCAGGATTTGCCAACCGTCCAAGCTCAATAGTCGGTAACCCTAAATCTTGACCTCCTTTATTTTATATTATTACTTTAGTCAGATCCACTGGTTTCTTTTTCCCTTCCCCATATTTTTTGTAACTGCTTCGAGGCTATATTGTTTGGCCTTGAAGGCACTTAACACTGTGATATATTATTGCGTGGTTAGTAATCTTAGGGAGTGCAAGCCTGTTAATCCAATTAGAATAACTAATTATAAGATAATTGCTGAATTAATCACGTGATTGTTGCACCCACGCACACTTTTTTGGTAACCTCTCTTGTTGCCTGTTGCCTTGTTGCCTTGTGTTTTTTGCAGAATAGCCATATCCCTCGAATACGAGGATACCTCAGCCATGTTGCCTCGACTAATGCAAAGATCATAAGTCCCTAATGATGGTGCTTTCGATACACTAAATATGATCTCGTCCCTCAGAAGTTGCCTACGAATGGCTGAGGTATCCTCTGGTTGCCTAAAACGAAAAAGGCTATTATGATCCTTCCCTTAGACTACCTGTCTCCTCTATGGCTAGGGACAGTCTTTGACGAATGATAACTTGATGACCCGTTAACATCCAAACGAAAGGCTTCCTGCCCTCTTATGGCACGGATAGACCCTTTCATCCTGAAAGGCTAAAGAACATTTTTCATCTAATCAGGTAACTACTCCTAATTTCCTTGCTCTAAAAATCTTTTTCTACTCTATTTTCTAAACACTTTCAAGGCTACGCTCATTTACGAGCTAAAGTCCTTGTTTCTTCTTCTACATTTCTTTTCAAAACGAGCAAAGCAATTAAGAGCCCATGGAAAACCATGGATGCAAAGGGTGCCTTACACCTTCCCTTTGCATAAATTACCCCCCGAACTCAGTTTTTATTTAAAAGGTTTTTCCTGTTCTTTTAGCCGTTCTGATTATTTGGATAAAATAAAAGTCGGTGGCGACTCTCGCTTAACCGCGACATTTCGATAAAAGTCAGTTCACCGTATTATAGAAAGCAACATATTCTTTTATATGGAACAAACAAACAAACAACATCATTCCTGTAAACTGGGAGGAGGGAACAGATCTACTGGGGATATGTAATGAACAGTCACTGACTATTAGGGTGAAGAACAATGTAACAGACTTTGGTTCACTAAGGATTTTTTTACATAACAAGGTTTAATCTTCTCCATAGGCTGCATTCTCATGCCGGGGAAGGAAATCAATGGGCTTTTTCAATGAACTGTCTCATACGATGGGGAGACTCACCATTCACAAAGGAAAGAACCAACTTTAACATGAAATGTCTCGACGCTGGAGAGACTAACCATTCATAATAACTTCAACATGAACTGTCTCGACATTGGAGAGACCAACCATTCATAATAACTTCAACATGAATTGTCTCGACGCTGGAGAGACCAACCGTTCATAATATTTAGGTTCTTCAAAAGACTTTCTTCATCATCTATTATGAATCCTCTATAGTGAATTGTCTTCTTACATCGAGAGACTAATCACTTGCAAAATTAGGTTCTTCAATAGACTGTCTTCATCATCTTGAGAAGGCTAACCATCTATTGTGAAACTTCTATCATTCCCAAACTTCTCTGCTGGAAACATTTTTCTTGCTTCGTAGAGATTGTCATCTTCTTTCAAGAAGGAAATTAGGGGACACATAAGCTGCTCAAATAAAGATACCATTACTTGTTGTCGGATAATAATTACAATAACAGTTGCTGGAAACATGTTTGTAAATATCAGGTCTTCAATCGTGCAAAATAAATGCATTCTGAGAATCCAGGATTCGCTGATCCAAATAATCATATCTATTGGATAAAAAGTTTAAACCAAGACGGAGTTGGAATGAAACACCAAACAGGACACTTCCCATTGAGGAATAAGCTCAAAATGGGGGGGGGGGGGTCATCCTATCTATAAATAGGTGAATAAGCTAAAACAAGATCTTCCCATGAGGAACAAACTCATCGGGGAAACACAAGAATATGGGTCTTTCTGCCTAAAGTTGGCGCTTAAGTGGAAGGAGTAAAGACATTGCTTCGGGAATAACAAGCTTATCATATCATTAAGATGCAAATGATGCGCATGAATATATGATGCATGAATTCATGAGTGCATAAGTGAGTGTTATGTGCATAGTGACAAAACAAACATATAATAAGATAACCACACTGGGGAATGACAACACCAGGATATATACTCGTTTGATCGTCAATAACATCTTCTGTTAGGGATGCAGATCCTGCAGGGGAAGAGAATACTCTTCAAATCAATCTTCTTTGTTCATTTCGAGAAGAAAACCCATTTTTGGCTGGAGACAACTAGTGTCATGACCTAGCTGCTTTGTGGGGATAAAATTTGTTGGCATCTGTGTTTCTTGCTTCGAGCACCAACTCTTCTGGGGACTCAGGGTCAACATTTACCTCTCTGTATTCAAGAGTTTTAAGAAAATGTTCTATCTTTTCATTTATTTTGAAAAACAACTTTGACTTTGTTTCAAATCTCTTAATTTTAAAAACAAACTTTTGCAAGACAGAATAAAATAAGAATCCCAAGAAATGAGATAAGGCTCAAATTTTCATTAATGGAATGGTAGTCTGCGAACGGCAAGACCCCATGGATTAGAAAGTTTGAAAATGGTAACTTTTACAGGAAATGGTCCATTGAAATATAATGATCACTAGTTTCCTTGTCAACTTTGAATATCGAGCGTACGTTGACGTCTGTTGAGAGTCTTCATAAAATCTTCAGATGGTCAGGTGATACCGGATGTGGTTACTTGCCATATTCCCTAATTTTTGCATGAATTTCCTTTGAAGGTTTTCAATTCATCGGGATGATTATCTCTTTTTTGTTGTCTCTAATTTTTGCCTGGACCGCCTTTTCAGGTTTTTAGTCCACCGAGGTGCTCATTTTTACCTAAGTTGCCCTTTAAGGTTTTCAAATTAGCGAGCTCTTCTTTTTTCCTTTTTTAGGCGAAGTATTTCTTGACCATATCAGTATTTACGGGACGTGGGAATTCTTCACCATCTATAGTCGTAAAAGTCAAAGCACCACCTGAGAAGGCTTTCTTGACAACGATGGGCCTTCATAATTGGGGGTCCATTTTCCCCTGGGATCTGGTTGAAGAGGTAATATCTTCTTGAGCACGAGATCGTCTTCCTTGAATCTTCTAGGTCTAACTTTCTTGTCAAAGGCTCTCTTCATTCTTTCTTGGTAAATCTAACCGTGGCATAATGCAATCATTCTTTTTTCTTCAATAAGATTCAATTGATCATATCTAGCTTGACACCATTCAGTTTCTGATAACTTGGCTTCCATCAGGATCCTTAAGGAGGGAATCTCAACCTCTATCGGGAGTACGACTTCCATGCCATATACCAAGGAGAAGGGTTTTGCCCCAATTGAAGTGCGAACTGTAGTACAGTACTCATGCAGAGCATGAGGGAGCATTTCATGCCAGTCTTTGTAAGTCACAACCATCTTCTGGACAATTTTCTTAATATTCTTGTTAGCTTCTTCTATCGCTCCATTCATCTTTGGACGGTAGGGGGAGGAATTGTGATACTCAATCTTGAACTCTCCACATAACTCTTTCATCATCTTGTTGTTCAAATTGGAACCATTATCATTAATGATTCTGCTGGGTACACCGTAGCGACATATGAGATTGTTCTTGATAAATACTACTACCACTTGTCGGGTAACATTGGCATAAGAGGCAGCTTCAACCCATTTGGTGAAGTAATCAATGGCAACCAGGGTGAAACGGTGTCCATTTGAAGCCTTTGGTTCAATCATTCTAATCATATCAATTCCCCACATAGAGAAGGGCCATGGAGAGGAAATAACATTGAGAAGCATCGGAGGCACATGGACCTTATCAGCATAAATCTGGCATTTGTGGCACTTCTTCACATATATGTAGCAGTCTGTGTGGTGTCGTTTTTTTTTACCTCCCCGTTTCACTTGGGAGGACGGCATGCTAGACACTTCACGCGAAATTTAGAAAGAGGGAAGTTGCCGTGGCGGGATGAATTTTGTTTTAGTTCTTCCTACGATAGCACACGAACTTTTTAATTATCCTACGAAGAGGAAGCGGAAAAAGATCTCAAATAAACCCTAGGAGTTTGCTAAGTGTGGGGATTCACCTAGACTAGAAATTATGGAGTCCGGGAGGTCAGTTATACATAGAGAAGGTTTTAAGCACCCTACATATCCGTAGTACTCTACGGGAACCTTCTCTGTGTCTATGTGTTTGTGGTTGTTTCTAATTGATTGGGAAAAGTTTCTCCTTTATATTAGGAGAGAAAATGGAATTAATTTAAAGAGACAGACATACTGACTATTTTTGGTTTTTGATTAGCTCGCTGAGATTCCTTGTGAACCTCATGCCTACATATCCTTAATGGAAGTCAGAGCTTTTTGTAGTTCGGGGAACTAATTAGGGAAATTAATTATTTTTGGTGCCTTGCTTGAAGCTCAAGGTTAAAGCTTGAATTAAATCTCTGTTTACAGTAAAGAGACGTGAAATCATCTTTAGAGAGAGGTATTTCTACTATTCCACCACAAACATTTAAAGTGACAGAAAAGTTGAATTCATTTCATTAAAAGAGGGACCTTACTTGTGTATGTGCAAGTATACTAGTCAAATGTCTCTTGAATGAAAGAAGGATTCTCAACCAAATTAGGGAAAGTTACACATGCATGGGTTAACTTGCTAGAGCATGTCTTTCAAAATCCTAAATGGGAGAATGATTAAAATTAAAATGTTTGTTTATTTGTTTGAATGTGATGAGATAGGAAAAATATCTCTTTATAGAGATAAGCTATGTCTATCTACTATATGAAAGATTTGATTTTAACTGGCTTGTATGAGGCCCAAGCTTGAGGCTTTTTGATTGATTTTATTGACTCTGGAAGATGACTCCACTGGAAATTAACTTGAACTAAGAAATTTTGTGTTCTGTACAAAGCCCAAAATTGAGGCTGACTCTAGCTGGAGAGTGTTTATTTAATGGATTGAAGAGTTTTATTTTTAGTGTTCTATACAAAGCCCAGAATTGTGGCTGATTCTACCTAGGGAGAATCTATTTTGTGCCTTGTATGAAACCCAAGGTTGTAGCTGACTCTAGCTAGGGAAGACATTATTTTATGCCTTGTATGAAGCCCAAGGTTGTGGCTGGATGTTGAGGAAACTGAGTATGGATGACTCTTTGGGGAAAAGATACTGAAGGTTAGGAATCCTTTAACACAGGGAATGTGGTTTATCTGCCTTGTACAAAACCCAATATTGTGGCTACTTGATGGTGAAGGACTCATTGGGGAGACTTTATTATCTGCCTTGTATAAAGCCCAAGGTTGAGGCTGAATCTGGATAGGGGAATACCTATGGGTAGGGTTTTGACTCTAAGGGGAGTATGTGCCTTGTGCAAAGCCCAAGGTTGAGGATGACTTTTAAATGGGGAGAGATCTACCAGTGTGGGATCTTTTGACTCAGAGGGTATTTTTGACTCTGTTGAGGATTATCCTATTGTTTAGGAACTAAAGGTTGACCCTACTAAGGACTGTGCTTTTGTTAAGCAGAAATTGGTGAATGAAAGACCCAGGTTTGAAGATTGACTCTACTGGGGAATTGGTTTTTATTGACTGAAACTGACTTAGATGGGATTCAACTGGTGAGATTATCTTTTAAAAGTATAGTTTTTTGAAGCTAACCCTTTCCAAGGAATTATGACTTTAAAGGAATGATTTTGGAGGCTAACCCTTTCTAGGGTTTTTGTTAAAATGATGGAATTGGCGTGGAAGCTAACCCTTTCCAGGGAATTATGACTTTAAGAAGGAGTAATTAACTATTTGAGACTTCTTGTTTAAAGCCCAAGATTAAGGCTGACTCTGACTAAGGATAGACAGATTGAGACCTAGACTCTGCTAAGGGGGAAAATTATTGGAGATTTGAAGATAAAGGTGACAGAGACTGTCCATGTCTCTCATTTCAAAAGGTGAACTCAATACTGAGATTGAGACATTCTTAGCTTGTTTGAAGTCTGGTTTTAAGAATAGAGGAAGCTCACCAGGGTAGGCTAAAAGGTGACTAAAGACCTACTCCTATGTTTATAAGAAACCTGATGGGTCCTTGTATACAAGCTCAAGAGAAAGCTGGGAATATGCTTTTTAGAAGCGTGTGGGTCCTTGTACAAAGCCCAGGAGGAGGCTAATCAAGGGTCATCGAGGGTCCTTGTTATAGCACAAGAGAAAGCTATGTGGTTTTGAACTTATTTTGGCTCTAAGCAACTGGGTAAGAGGTTTTACCGCGAATAATTCCTCTTGGGTGGATGTATCCTATTTTGGTTCTAAGGCTTTTTTCAAGATGTTTCACTGGGAATAATTCATCTTGACGTTTGAACTAAAGATCTCTAATTAGGAAAAGGCCTTCACCGGGAAGACATTCTCAATCCTAGGCCATAGTCCTATAATATATATATATATATATATATATATAGTTTATTTGTCCTAAGGTTATACTTAGACGTAGTTCTAAACAATATATATATATACAATTTATATTTGACATTAATTTAAATGAAAGCTTATAAATTGAAAGCTATAAAGCTTAACCTGGATGGAGTGGAGGTTTTTGAAAGATGTATGTACAAAGCCTTACCATCAGCTTGGTTGTTTATTGGCAATAGTAGAATGTTTATTGAAAACAGTTAAATGTTTTTGAAAACAGAAGAAGTGAAGATGGACACTAGGTCACATAGGTATCTGAAGACTTTCACCGAGAATAATGCCCTTCAAATACCAGAAGAATGTTTTGAAAACAGAGAGAATATTTTGTAAATACAGTTTTGAAAAACAAACTATGAAAATAAATAAGGTGTTGGGTCTTACACTCTATTAGAGGCCCAGAAGATTGATTTACTGTTTATGAAAAAACAGTTGAAAGATTTGAAATGATACAAAATTTCGTTGTTTGAAAACCTTGATCGTCTGTTTAATTTGAAGTTAAGAAACAGTTTTGAAAAATTGACAAAAGTCAACTTAATTAGGGTAAAGACAAAGTATATACCTAATTAAGACCTAAATGATTAGGGTTTTATCACTAAAATATTTATGAGAGATTAGGTTTGGAAAATTCAAAGAAAACATGTATTAAAAGTATTTTAAAATACTTAAAAATACATCATTTTAAACGTAATAAAAATATATCAAATAAATAACATTTTTGTAATTTTTTTGATTATCCATAAAATAGGCATATCAAATAACAAGTGTGTGAAAAATCAAGCTAAAATTATTTAATTTGAAGGGTGAATTAATTGGTTGAAGTTGTGAAGAAAATAAAATGGGAAAAGTGGTAAAAATATGGTTTTGTCTGCACCAAGGCTTGAACCCACGTTTTCATGGTCACCACACAAAACAAAGTCAACTAAGCTACACGCTCAGTGTGACTAAAGAGGGGGATTGAACCCCAGACCTTGTGGCAAGAGAGAGTGGAAGCGCATGTGACCAAGTGAGCTAAACGATGTATTTGTTTAAAACACGCTTTCAGTTAATTATATTTTAAACTTCCCTCTGAGAATTCAAAAATGGCGCCACCCACCATCTTCATCTTCAACCTCAAGCTCTCCATTTTTGAATTTCTGAACTTGCTCATTTCTCAACCAAATGGGATGATGTAAACATGAAATCCGTTCTAAATTTCCTCACAAATCCAGATATGTAACTAATATTAATTTATATTAACTACAACTATCTAATTCTTCAGAAAACACGAAGAACACATAAACCCTAATTTTAAAATTAAATGATGACGAAGATTAATAAATGAATGATGATAGAGGGTTTTTAATCCTCTGATGATTATGAAAAAACTGGTATCAAGATATATTAAAAAGAGTACTTAAATAAGAGAGATAGAGTTTGAAAAAATACCTCTGAAAATGGACGTCGATGGCTATGGTGGAGGGCTTCTGGCTATGAAAAAATGATCACAAAAGCTTCCTGGGGACTCATTGATGCTAACTGAATACTTATTGTAACTTGAATGCTTCAGAATTGCTCTACCCGGCCCCTCCTATTTGAGCTTCAAGTAAAAATGGAATATTGTGATTTTGCACTTACAGATAGGCTGCGACCATCTAGATAGCTTCACTACACCCTAGGGAACGTGTTTGAATGCTTGGACTTGTTTGACACCCTCTGAACTGCTCTAGAGACCTCTAACTGCTTAAGCTCCAAAGTGGAAGTGGCTATGGCGTTTATCCACTTACAGAAGTGATCCAGGTGCTTGGATCACTTATAATGAACCTCCTTGAGATGTTAGAAGGCTTACTTTCAAAAGAAGAGCTCTGGTTTGAAGAATTCGATTCTTCTTGCCAAAGAACTTTTGAAAACCATGAGCATGAGGGAGAGAAGGAGAAAGCAAGAATTGGATTTGCTTTGGTGTGTCTAATACTGAGGTATGCACTTGTATTTATAGGCAAAGAGTTCAGTGTAATTGTAGAGGAGTGAGCTTTCTTAGTGAAGTCATTTTGGTTTCTTGGCTATGAAGAAATTCAAGGAATCTTGCAAATGTGATCATTGCATTTTCGAGCTAGCTCCCCATCTATTGATCTCTTTTGATCTTAGGGGACAATTGTGATGCAGAGGAGAGCTTCAATTGGTTGGGAGAAGATTCCTTTGGTGATTCATCCATTTGCCATAAATTCTCAAATGTAATCATTACATAATCACATGCCTTTGTTTTTGGGAATATTCTTAAATCCTTATGCAATGATGAAAATGAATGCATGGCATCTTCATAATCTTTTTATTTCAAATACATGATCTCTTCATTTGGGAAGTCGTCTTGTAAGGATTGATCATCATTAATAGGTTGAAAGGCCAAATGATCGACTAAAACACTTTCTTTGATAGATTTTTGGGCACGATATTGGATGTTGTACTCTGATAATAACATCTTCCAGCGAGCAATTCTTCCAGTCAATGCAGGTTTCTCAAATAAGTATTTGATCAGATCCATTTTGGATATGAGATATGTCGTATGAGTCAATATGTACTGCCTTAGCCGGCGAGCAGCCCATACAAGAGTGCAGCAAGTTTTCTCGAGCGGTGAATATCTTATTTCGCAGTCGGTATTCTTTTTTCTCAAGTAATAAATGGCTTACTCTTTTCGACCTAACTCGTCTTGCTGACCCAGAACACATCCCATAGAATCTTCAAGTACGGTCAAATACATGATCAAGGGTCTTCCTTCCACTGGATGGCTTAAAACTGGAGGTTCCAGCAGGTATTCTTTGATATCATCAAAAGCTTTCTGGCATTTTTCTGTCCATTTACACTCTTGATCTTTACGGAGAAGCATAAAGATTGGTCCACAAGTTGCATTCATGTGAGAGATAAATCTGGAGATGTAATTCAATCATCCAATAAATCCTCTAACTTGCTTTTCTGTTCTTGGAGGAGGTATTTCTTGAATGGCCTTGACTTTGTCGGGATTGACTTCAATACCTCTTTGGCTGACGATGAAACCTAGTAGTTTTCCAAAGCGGACACCAAATGTGCACTTACTTGGATTAAGACGCAGCTTGTATTTTCTCAAACGTTGGAACAACTTCAATAGGTTCCCCACATGTTTTTCATCTAATGCAGACCTGGAAGTCATGTCATCCACATAAACTTCAATTTCTTTGTGAATCATATCATGGAAGAGAGTCGTCATGGCTCTTTGATAAGTTGCTCCAGCATTATTCAGACCAAATGGCATTACACGGTAATAAAACGTGCCCTAGGGTGTGATAAAAGCTGTTTTTTCCATATCTTCAGGGGCCATTAAGATTTGATTGTAACCTGAGAATCCATCCATAAATGAGAAGACCTTAAAATTAACAGTGCTATCCACCAGCATATCAATGTGGGGTAGCGGGAAATCATCTTTTGGATTGGATCTGTTTAAGTCTCTGTAATCAACACACATTCTGACTTTTCCATCCTTTTCGAGAACAGGCACTATGTTGGCCAACCATTGAGGATATTCTGATGTGACGAGGAAACCTGCATTGATTTGCTTCTGTACATATTCTTTGATCTTGTCTGCCATATCTGGGTGAGTTCTTCTCAACTTTTGCTTGACAAGCGGGCATTCTAGCTTTAACGGTAATCTGTGCTTTACAATAGTGGTATCCCACCCAGGAATATCTTGATAGCTCCAAGCAAATACATCCATATATTCTTTCAACAAATCGACCATTCTCTCTTTGACGCTTGCTTCTAACAATGCCCCAATTCGCACTTCTCTTTTCTCTTCTTTAGTACCCAAATTGATTACTTCCAAAGGCTCTTCGTGTGGCTCAATGATATTTTTCTCATGCTCAAGTAGACGGGAGATCTCTTCAGGGATTTCTCCGCTGCTTTCTTCTTTAGCTTCGTACACATGGTATTCAAAGTTGGGAGGGGGGCTAGGATCATTGTTTTTAGTGGATTTATCAAGAGATAATCTGAACATGATTTATGTTTTGCTTTTTAGGAACAAAGAAAAAAGGTGTATGTGCAAAATTTAAAAACAAATTTTGATTGAGTTTATGGGTTTTTTAGATGTTACCATTTTCAGAAAAAGATAAACTATAAACAAAAGGGAAGTAAAAATTGATTTTTTTATTAAGGATTTGAAACAAAGCCCTACATAAGCTCACTTTTGTCTTGGGCAGAACAAAAGGAATTATTTTAAACAGCCTGATACATTACTTTTTCGCCTTGGGAAAAGCAAAAGGTTTTTTTAAAAGATAGCAAATTACTTATACTTATGAACAACACAAGAGATGCTGACGGAAGTTCAGTTGGAGTTGTTCTCTCTACGCGTCACGAATCTTGAACACTCTGGAACATCTTCAATGATAGCAGTTATGTCTTGTTTATCTGGGTTGATGTAGCATACACTTTGAAAGGTCTCATTGAGAGTCTTGTTGCAGCTTCCATACTCAGGTTCTTTTCCTTTTGACTTCTGGGATATGAATCCTAGACCACTTTTGTTCTTGTTGGTGGGAAGTTCAATGACTTGCCCCCAGCCTTCATATGACCCTTGGGCAACTACTTGTTGGGCATCTTTCTAAGATGAAATAGATGCGCCGACTTTCTTTCCGTATTTAGGATTAACAATTTCCAAAGTTTGGAATTGAGCTTCAAATTCTTAAACATTGGGAACATAAGACAATTGACTAACGAACATAGTTTGTTCTCCATAAATAGTAATCAACTTGTCTCTTACAGCAAACTTCAGCATCTGGTGGAGAGTGGAGGTGACAACTCCAGCACTATGGATCCAGGTTGTAATACGGTGAACTGACTTTTAAAGAAAATGTCGTGGTAAGCAAGAGTCGCCACTGACTTTTATTTTATCCAAATTAACAGAAAGGCTAAAAGAACAGGAAAAACCTTTTAAAGAAATTTTGAGTTCGGGGGGTAATTTATACAAAGGGAAGGTGTAAGGCACCCTTTGCATCCATGGTTTTCCATGGGCTCTTAATTGCTTTGCTCTTTTGTAACCAAAAGTTTAGAAATGTATAAAAGAAGAAATAAGGACTTTAGCTCGTAAATGAGCGTAGCCTTTTTGAAGGTTTATGAAAAAGTGTAAGAAAAAGATTTAAGCTAGAGCAAAGCAATTAGGGGCAAATTACCTTGACATTGTAAAAGAGTTCTTTTAGCCTTTCAGAGCTATCCATACCATAAGAGGGTTGGAGGTCCTTTTATTTGGAGGTTGAAGGGTCGTCGCAATTATCGTTCGCCATAAGACTGTCCCTACCATAGGGGGCAGGTAGTCTAAGGGAAGGATCAAAATAGTCATCATTATTAGGAAACCAGGAGGACACCTCAGCAATAATCGAAAGGGACTATCACATCATCGTAGGAAACTTCGAGGGACGAGATCATATAATCGAACCGAAGGCAGTATCATTGGGACTTATGATCTTTTTGTGACAAGATTGAACTGAAGGAAACATTGTTGAGGCATCCTCGTATTCGAGGGACTTGACTATTCTGCACTGAAAAAAGGCAACAAGGCAACAAGCAACAAGCAACAAGCAACAAGCAACAAGAGAGGTTACCATATAAGGTGTGTGGGTGCACAATCACGTGATTCAATTCAAAATAATTATCTTGTAAATTAGTGATTCTATGTTCAGTTCGAGTTGCACTCCCTAGAATTACTAACCACGCAGTTATAATAGCAGTTTAAGTGCCTTCAAGGCCACACAATACAACCAGGAGCAGTTACAAAATAAGCCATGGGGAAGGGGAAAATAGAGCAATAAAATAAATCCCGACAGGGCATTAAGTTCGACATAAGTAATAATTAAGGAAGAAATTAAAAGGAATGAATTTTAGGGTTACCGAAGGTTCGAGCTTTGACCCGTTGGTTAACCCTCAAAATTGGCAAAGGAAGAAAAAATAAAGGGTGGGTGTAGGAGGAGTTCATTGACAACGTGGGGCAAACTCCAATTCAAGGCAAAAGAAAAAAATAAAAAGTAAAAGTATATTAAATTAAATAGGGATTCAGAAACTTAGCTTTTTGATTGGTATGGCGCGTAGTCGGAAGAACCCTGATGGTAACCCTGAAAATTTGCACAAAGAAAAAGGAAATTTTTTAGTGTGTGAATGATCTAATGATAAACCTCACAAACCCTGATTTAGGGCACAAGTTAACCATGGTTAATAAAATAAATAAAAACCAAATTAATTAATTATTGGTTTTCAACCTAATTAATTAAATCGGCAAAATAAAATTTTAATTAAATTACCTAACCCTAATGCGTATTTTTAATCAATTAATAAAACATTTATAATTAATTAAATGATTAAACAATTAAATTAATTTAAAAATTTAATTTATTTAAGTCAAATAAAATTATTATTAATAACTAAAATAAATCTTTTTATTTTTTATGTTTTTGTGAAAAAAAGAAAATTAAGAACAATTTCATTAAAAAGAATATTTAAAAGAGTTTTTAAAAAATAAATAAACAAAATATAAATAAAATAAATAAATAAATAAAATTTTTATTAAATAGATAACAAGATCCTTCTTTTTAAAAAAAATAAATAGTTTTAATAAAAGGAAAATAAAGAAAATAAAAAAAACTATGCAATTAAAAGTATAAAAAAAAATTAAAAATCTTAGCTTGCGATCCAGTGTGTTGCGCTTGAGGAGTCTATGGTAGACTGGCATCTTGTCATGCATTGGATCTAATTTGGAATTGATCCTAAGGCTAGAATCCGAGCATGTATGGTGAACCCTGGGAACTGTGGCACATGGGAATCTGCAGAGAGAATTATTTGAAAAACATATGCAAGGGCCAGGGATCGAACCCTGGACCCTTGGGTGAGATATCAAACACGTTTACCAACCAACCAGAGGCGCTTGCCTGTTTGTCAAATGTCTCCAATATATTATAACAGAAAACACGCGAATAAGAAAGAATTTGCGTGCGACTTTTGAATGGGCCAATGGCATGACGACAACGCATCGTCTTCCCCACTAGAACCTGCAAACTTTTCCAGAATTCGCTACGAATTTGCTACGGTTCTACGATCGATTTTTTGTATTAAATTCATGAACATGGCACCTGCAAGAAAATGAACCAAACACAAGAAACAAGAACTCAAACAAGTTCCAAAAGGCCATACGAACCTCATGAAACTCTCAATTTAACCTGAAATTGCCCCTAGGTCAGAGTTCTCAATTTGAAACTAACGAACCCTAGACATGGTGAAATCGTGATAGCGCATCAAAACTCTAATAAAGTTATCCAGAATTTATCTAAACAACTCGATGATCACAAATATGCATTCAAAATCAATGAAGGATGCGTGTATGTATGGATTTGATTAACAAAATGTTTGAAGCAAACCGTGAGTTTGGGAGACGGTTCTGGAGGCTTGGCTTTGAGAGTGACGATTGAGAAAGCTTCCACAAACCCCTGGGAATCGTTTGGAAGACTCACAATGCTTTGAATTCGCTTTAAATTTCCAATTGATCTTTGAAATTTTTTGGTTCTTGGATGCTCGGATTAGGGGTTCTCCAACTGAAGAATTTCGTCCTTTGCTTCTGAATGGGTTCTGTACTTATAATGCAAGGTTTTAGGTCAACAATTGTGGACTGAATCTCTCTGAATCATTGATTGGCAATTTGGCAAAAATTTGATTTGAAATTCTTACAAAATTTGTCCAATATTTGATTCAATCACTTTTAATTCTATTTGCACGAAATTTGAGTGTTTATGAGGTATGTTTTTTGATTGGATTTGATTGGGATTAGATTCAAAACAATTTCTTTTATAAATCTTTGATTCTTCTTAATTTTATTGATTTTTAAATGAATAAAAATTCTCATAAAATTAATTAAATCAAATATTTTCGTGGCCAATGGATTTTGGGCTCTCAATATCATGAGGAAGGAGATTGGATCTTAAAAACATGGTCCTATTTGTAAAGAAACTTATTTTGAGGCCTTTTATTTCACATTTTTCCTTTTGAAATTGTCCAACTTTGACAAGGCATATCTCCCTCAATTTTTAAGGTATGGAAGAGTTCTAGGACTTTTTGGAAACCTCAAGATTTCTTCTACAATCTACTTTGGAAGCTTCTTTTAATTTGAGTAATTTATCTTGATGATATTGGTTTTGACAAAAAACTGCTTTTGGTTGACTTTCAAAAAGGACCTTTAATCTTTTGGCTCATATCTCTCAAATGAAGCATTTTTGGACTTGGTTTGTGATAGACAAAATTGTAGAGGATCCAATTTCCTTCAAAATGAGCTTTGGATGGGGAGTTTATGATGTTCCATGTAGGAGTTATGGCTGGTCAAAGTTCAGTTGACTTTCTCCTAAGAAAACCCTAATTTAGAAACTTTTGAATTTGTTGATTTCTGATCTTTTCTTGAAGAACCATCAATCCTTGATCAAATGATTATTGATACTTCAAAATGAGGATGTTGACCAAAAATAAGTAGTTTTGACTGTACTTTGACCACTGTTGACTTTTAGGTCAAACTAGTCGACTGTTGACTTTTTGAGCAATTGAGTGGTCCATCCTTTGAATTAGAACCTGAATTTTATCATGGAGATATTTTGAAACATCATAAGCCATATGAGGTGCATTGGAGCCTTTGAGCCATTGATTTTCTTCAGAGGAAATCAAAAACCCTAATTCCTTGAACCATTGTTTAGGAGGAGGTGTCTTTGAGCATTGTACTTTGATATGAGTTTGAATAAGAGAAATAGGATGGGAAAATTTTGGGGTATGACAGCAGCCCCTGTTTAATATTCTTAAACCTGAAGATATAGAGTGGTTTGTATGCTAGTCGGTATCTGAAGGTTGAAGAGGATTGAACACTAGAATACCCAGGAAATTTGCCCTTGTTGAGATAGGGACTTTTTGTAGGAGATGGGCTTAAAGATGCCATCCAAGCAGAGTATTGTCGGGGATGGGCTTAAAGATGCCATCTGGATGTTTAAAGACTTGATTGAGATGGGCTTAAAGATGCCATCTGAATGTTTAAAGACTTGATTGAGATGGGCTTAAAGATGCCATCCAGCTTGATAGACTTGAGAGTCTGACTACGTCGTACGTTAGATCGTATCTGAAGGATATACTTAGGATGAGTCGTACGTTAGACTGAAGGATGGGTCGTGCGTCAGACCGGATCCAATTTGCATCAGTAGATGTCTGTAAAGCCGTGTGTTAGGCTGAAGGATGAGTCGTGCGTTAGACCGGATCCAATTGCATCGGCAGATGTCTAGAAAGTCATGCGTTAGGCTGAAGGATGGGTCGTGCGTTAGACCAGATCCAATTGCATCCGTAGATGTTTGGAAAGTCGTGCGTTAGGGTGAAGGATGGGTTGTGCGTTAGACCAAAAATAATTGCATTCGTAGATGTCTGAAAATTTGTGCGTTAGGCTGAAGGATGGATCGTGCGTTAGACCGGATCCAATTGCATCGCTAGATATTTGGAAAGTCGTGCGTTAGGCTGAAAGATGGGTCGTGCGTTAGACCGGATCCAATTGCATTGCTAGATGTCTGGACAGCCGTGCGTTAGGCTGAAAGATGGGTCGTGCATTAGACCGGATCCAATTTGTCGTCAGAATGAGCTGTGCGTTAGGCTTTGCCTTTGAATGGATTTCATATTTGAATTATTGCATTGACTATCTTTGTAATGTACCTGTAAGATAATATTCACTTTGTAACAGTGTCAATTTTATGCAATGTTTATGATGCATGTAATGAGATGAAGTTCTCAAAATAAATGGGGAGCTTTGTATGTTATGTATGAATTATAACTGTATGCAATGTATGAATATATATGTGATGTATGTCATGTATGACTGATGCTGTTTGGAGTGTTGTGAGAAAATTAATCTCTATATTATCGTGGTTTTGATATTTTGATCTTGTCTTGAAGATGCTCCGCTGGGGATTTATGATTTCTGCTTGGGGATGAAAGCAATTTGAATGATTTGATCTTGATGTACCCTAAATGGGGATAAGAGAGATGAATAACCCTGTTTGGAGAAGAGAATAGTATCTGGGAACTCAGTTGAGGAACTAAGTCTTTGTTGGGAGGAGAACATTTGAAGATATCTTCTGTGGGGATATGATCCTGTGAAACCGACATTATGAGAAGGCAAAGATGCTTTGAACGTTGCCCCCAGTATTATAGTAACTACCATTCCTGGATTTGTATTGATTAGAAAACACCAATGAGTATTGATCAAAGTGTTGAACATGCCTTGCATAGCTTTGCCCCAGCTATTAGGGAATTTGAAGAGATTCGCCTCGCGAGGACCTTATGAGATGTGTACTCTGGGTGACATGCCCTAGTACTTAGTATGATGTCCCTGACTGATCGAGAAGTAGCTTCGGACCCACTTGGGTGCATGCCCCTGATTGTTGATGCTTCTGAGAGATTCTTGGAATCTTAACCTGATTGCCCCAGATTGATTGGACAAAACACGTCGTGCCCCTTGTATACGTAGGAGACATTGCTTCTGGAGTGATCTTGTCTGTCGGGATAACTGTTAGTCATTAGTTGTACCCTGTGCGAATTCTTCATGATGCTAACATTTGAAATTATGTAGCAGAATATGTTTAATAATGGATTCATGAGATGCAATGCATATGTCTGTCTTGAGTTTGTTGAAAAACATTTAAACTGGAGATGTAAAAGCGTGATGTTTATAAAATGTGATGCTTGTAAAAACGAGATATCAACTCAGCATTTGTGGTAAACCTTAAGGAGTCAAGATACCTTTGTTGTGACAGTATGCTTTAAAACTAACCATGCTTCAGTTAGGACATTCAAGGGTTGTAACGTGGCTTGGTTCACGGTTTAAGAAACAAAGGATAATGGCTCAAAAATTTATTTATACTCATCCCAATCTTCGTGATGTTCTTCGATCCTATGCTCAGTTAACTTTGCATTTAAATTCTAGTAGAGCTTGAAGTTGTAACATTGATATTTGATGATAGTTTAAGTACCAGAGGTTTATTTCGACAGGCAGTCATCCTTTTTTTTTGTAATACTTTCTTTATGTCGAGGATTTGTAGTGACCTCTTTTTTTGACTTTGATTTTGTTATCCCTAACTTTTGCCTAAATTGTTTATTTTGAGATTACAGTCAGCGGGATATTTCGATTTTTGATAAGTCTCCTTAATAGGTTTTGGCTTAACAAATTTTTCTTTCTTTTCTTCTTTTTTATGGATATTGACTGCCTGTCTTGAGAATTACGGGAGTCCATCATCACTTGTGTAAGGCAACTGGTATAATAGAGTTAACTGAGAACCTACCCCGCCCCGGGTCATGATTAAAGGTTTCAATTTGCACATGAAAGAAAACTTCTACTTCTTAGGCTCAAAAGGGGTTGACGAGGGATTTTCATCCTTATATCTCCATTGTTTAGGAATTGAAACAATGCATGTACATCGTCAACATAGTCCGTTCAAAATCATATTGTATGAGGTTGCGGTATCATTTTCGTCATCCTCCCTCAAAAGGCATACAGCTTTAGCAGGAGTCGAATATCACAAAAAAATATGCAAAGTAAAGACACAATTTAAATGAGTGATAGCGAAATAATTTATTCAAGACAAACATATGCAATGCACTAATGATGATTATTAAAACAAATAATGTCTATCATAAGTTGAATGTTCAAACAAACAGGAAAGAAATTGCAAATGAAATTAAATCTAATGATCTAAAAAGTTCATCCTTCTAGACATTAATCAATCTTGTCGTGATTAGGCATGGGAGCAATGATCACTACCGGAGTCTTGGGATGGTTGAATTCAATTTCACCAGCATCGATCAGGTCTTGGATCTTATTCTTCAATAGCCAGCGATCATTAGTGTCATGTCCACTGTTGTCGGAGTGATAAGCACATCTCGCATTAGGATTATACTGATGAGACAAAGTGTTAGGAATCCAAGGAGGATCCCTCAAGGTAATTAGCCCTTTCTTCAGCACCTGTTGTAACGCTTCAGCCATTGTCATTTTGATCTTTGTGAATTGTCTTTTAGGCGCGCTATGTTGACGTTGCTGGTGTGGAGGTCAGAGCTCCCCCAACTTGTTGGTTGCGTTTATCTCGTCCTTTCTGGTTGTGCGCAATATTAGCCATGTGAGGCTTCTCAAGTGATTTGAAGTCAATGATCTTGCCATCGATGAGGTCTTGAATCTTGTGCATCAATTGCCAACAATCCTCTGTATCATGACCAGGACTCTTCGAATGATAAGCACATCTCGCATGGTATTTATACCCAGGAGTGGGATTGGTAGGAAGTGAATATGGAGGCAATAGAGTTATCAAATTCTGATTGAGCAGTTGTTGCAGAACTTGAGACATCGGCATGTGCAATGGAGTAAATGATCGCTTAGGTTTGGATTTCCGATTATCTTTACTACCTTGATGCTTATGTTGATTCTTATCCTTCTCGATCAGAAGTGCCTTCAATTCTTCTTGCCCCTTGGCCAAATTCAAGATCAAAGCTTGGAACTCAGCATTCTGAGCTTGGAGATTTTTGACGGATTGTTCAAGATCCATTTTCTCACTGAAATAAACAGCGGAAAGATGAGATATTTGCTTTATAAAACCTGTGATGTAATGTTTGTGAATGGTATGATTATGCGTATGCAATGTTTTCAAGGAGTTTAAAGGCTTTTTAACACATTTAAAGAAAGAAAATAGAAGCAAAATAAATTAATAACTCAACTGAAAACCAATATATTATAAGTTTTATAGTTACATCAAAAGGTACTGAAAATAATAAAAGTAAAATAAAAAGAAATCAATCTTCAAGCCGACGCTTCCTCTTCAGCCCCCTGATCTCTTCTTTATGAGCTTTGATCATTTCATTCTTTTCCTGAACAAGTTTGTCAATCTCTTGTTCCCATGATTGTATTTGATCTGGAGAAATAAAATCTTCAATCTTCCATTTACGGGAGAAGCAGTCAAGCATACCGTCTCGTTCTCTAGCATCAGCCACTAACACTGCTTTTTTAGCCTCAACTTCACGTAAGCGTTTTTCAAGATTAGCTTTGTAGCAACCTGCCCTAAAAATTAAAGTTTTAGAGTCGCCACCCATTCTACCAGGGCGAATAGGAAACCCTACGCAGTTAAGAGATCGGGGTAAGATTATTATAATCAGGTCGAGGGAAGGTGTTAGGCACCCTCAACCCTTTCCTAAGGTTTTGAGTTAAGGTAACAGTTTTATGACTAAAATATTCAGATTTGATAGATAAGGAAATGAACGGGGGAAAAGTGAGATTTATGGGGAAGGGGACTCGCCTTGTTGCCAAGTGCCTACGTATCTCCTTATGGAGAATCAGAGTCAACCTAGTTCGGGACAGGGTTGTATGCCTTAGAATTTGATATGATATGGTTTAAAGGTATTTTGAGTTCCCTATCGAAGTTTTGAAATGCAAAGTTCGCAAGGTATTTTGAATTACCTTATCGTAGTTTTAAAAATCGCAGAATTGAAGAGATGAGTTTTGAGTGTTTTAAGTGGCATACAACCCTGGTGTATAAATATGTACTATTAATCGCAATGATCAATAGGTTTGATCACCATAATTAATAGATTAGTAGAGGATTGCTAACAATTCTAATCGATGGATTCGATTATCGCTAATAGCAAATATATGTGTTTTAATTATTTAATTTTATCGTTATCCCTCATAATCAATAGCTTTGATTAAAAATAATAACGAATTGACAAAGAAATTCTAATCATCATAACCAATAAGATGGTTACAACCTTTTAGCAGAATATATTTTATTTGAATTTAATTAATGATTAATTAAATAATTGATTATTACCCACGACAATTAATTGATTTAATCGAAGCGAATAAAATTCTAAGATTGTTTGGATAAAACCTAAGTTGGTTAGAAAACCCTAATCCTAATACTTTGGCCAATGGCCAGTGGGATTGAGCAAACCCTAATACCTTGATAAACCTATCTAGGGTTTTTATGATTTTTAATAATTAAAATTAATTAAATCAATTAAGTCGAATACTTGAAATAGTCGGGAAAATCATTCTAAATAATCATAGCCCTAATCCTAGTTAAAATATTAACTAATTATCTATTAATTAATTTAAATCAATTACTTATTATGAAAAAGAAAAGAAAAGAGTTTATAAAAATAAAATAAATAAATAAAATATTTAAAAGAAACCTGGTGAGGAATCCTTTGTGGCACATTTGAGAGGTCCATGGTGTATCCTCAGTCCCTGATGCGTTAGATCTGGAATATTGGAGATCTTACGGTGGAGAACTGAGGACGTATTGTGAGCCATCATGAAGCGCAACATAGGATCTATGTTCAAATATATTGCAAAAGAAAATAGCATAACCTGGGGATCGAGCCCAGGTAACTTCACTCCACACCTATAGCCTTTGGCCAATTACACTAGCTTTCTATGCTGTTCATAAAACAAGACACAAAAAATAAATATGAAAACAGATGCCATTGGTGGAAAATCAAGTAAACCAGCACGTGGGCCCCAACTTCTTGCGTTATCCAATGAGCATGAGTGAGAGAGAGTTGAAGTCTTGACCAACCAGCAGGAACTCGCCACGCAGGCGGAGAGAGAATTAGGAGACTAACTGGCCAATGAGGGCCATACGCGCGTGGTCCAAGAATCGGAATACTATTCATCTTCTTCAACATGGTTAGCTCAAGTCATGTCACGCCCTAGCAATGGCACATCACGCTATAGGCCTCAAACCTTCCATGTAACACGTCCAATCTATCTTATTACATGTCAGGAACTCAAAGGAATCGTTAGCTCAGATCAAAATACGAATAAAAATCAAAAACAAAGATCAAAGGCGTATGCACATGAAGAAAGAAAATCATGCGTTTGGGACTGTTTTAATTACCTCCCACGATCAATACTTACTCCTTTGTACCTTATGAAAAGAATGGATTGAATTGGAACCTTTGAAATTGGCTGCAATGGGGAATACAAATTCTTCAACTTTCCTTCATTTTTTGTGTTTTGTAACCCTAGCCTCTCTCCTTATTTTTCGTCCTCCTCTCCTTAGTGAGTCTCTTAGAATATATATGAGTCCAATTAGGTCAATGAATTAAGAAACTAATTGTGATTGAGAAAGATATAATTTGATTGAAAAAATTAAATATTCTTTCTGTTTTTGGACCAATATTCTTTCACTCAACTTGTATGATTTTCCCCTAAATAAGTGCTCAATATTTGATTTTAAAATAAGCCATATGCAATCCCTTATTTTTCTCACCATTTACTTGATTTAATTTGAATTTTAAGAGAATAAAATTAAAAAATAAAATAAGTAATAATGATAAAAATAAAATATTGGTCATATGGGTCATGGATGGATTGAGGATCAAGTTCCAAAACCAAAACCCAGGCCCATTTAGTTAAAAACTCAATTCTCCACTTTGCGTTTTGTGCATTTTCTCAAAATCGTCCAACTTGTGCATCTTTTATCTTGCTTAATTTTTAACATATGGAGGCATTCTTGGACTTTTTGAAAAGCTTAAAGAGTCTTCTAAATGACCCTTTTGGTTTCATCTCAATTGGAGCTTCCATACTCAAGTTATGAGCTTTGACCCAAAAGGTGTTTTTCATTGACTTTTTGGAGGACCTATAATCTTTTTGACTATATCTCTTGAATGATGCATTTCTGGCCTTGGCTTGTGAGAGACAAAGTTGTAGAGAATCCAATTTCCTTCCAAATAGGCTTTGAGTGAGGAATTTCTGAATTTCCATGTGAAAGTTATGGCCAGTCAAAGTTGAGTTGACTTTCTCCTATAAAAAAAAACCCTAATTTGAACCTTTTGAATTTGTTCATTTCTGAGTTTTTATTGATGAATCATGATCAACCCTTGATCAAATGATGGATATAATCTCCCATACTTGATGTTGACCAAAATTCAAGAGCTTTGACTGCACTTTGACCATGGTTGACTTTAAGGTTAACCTAGTCGACTGTGGATCATCTGAGCCATTGAATGAGCAAACCTTGGGATTGGGCCTTGACTTTTGACATGGATATTCTTTGAGACATATGAGATACCTTGAGATCCATTTGAGGCCTTAGAGATTCAAACTCCTTCGATAAAATGCAAACCCTAATTTAAGAGGCCCTCGATTAGGAGAATGTTGCTTTGAATAAACCCTTGAACTTTGAATCATTGAAGATGAAATGAAGAGGGCAAACTTTGGGGTATGATAACTGCCCCTATTCAATCTTCTTAAACCTGAAGAGTCAGATATGTTAGACGCTAGGCTTAAGGATCTAGAGGGGGGGTGAATAGATCTCACAGAGTTTTTCGGAATTATTTCAAACTTAAGCGAAAGCGGTTCTGAATCGACTTGCGTTAATTCCGGACCTCTATTGCAAGGGTTGTATATGTGATAAAACCACAAGATAATTGGGATTAAAAATGAAATTATATGTTATCGAATCAATCCGTTTCACTAAAGAAAATCGATTAACTTCTAATTTGATAAACTTTGATTTGCAATGCAGTGATAATGGAAGAAGCAAAAAGACAAACACTTGGTGATAATGTTCAAATTGATAGTGATTCAATGTGTGGTGAATTGTGATGTTTATGCAGGTTCTAAATTCACAATTTTAACACTTGAAACGTTGATCAATTTGCAATTATAACCAAATGTGAACAGAACGTAAATGAAAAGATAAAAGCGACAAGAACACGATATTTGTTCAGGCAGATCAAGGTATCCCAAGAGCTTCACTTGATCCCTTTTCTGCAGTGTCTTGAATTGCCTTGAACCCTTGTTCTTCAATCTTCACACTCAGATGGATCCTTGATGAAACATCTTGATAAAAACTCCCAAGATTCACCAATCTTTGGAAGACAAAACCCTCGGATTTTATTCACCAAAAACCCCACAAATCTTCACCCACTAGGAATCTTCAATTCCGTTCCATGGATGTTATCGATTTTGAACGCAAACCCTCAATGCAAAAATGATTGTGTATAGTTGTGTTGGAGTTGTGTCGATGATCGAAGATGAAAAGCCTTTGTGTATCTTTCAGTTGTTGGTGTTAAGAACTGCAATAATGAACCTTAGATAATATATATGAGAGCTGATCAGTTGGAGCATAGCAGATCAGCAATTTTGGCACTTTTGATCAAATAGGTCGACCTCTTGTAGTGTTTAGGTCGACCTAACAAAGCTGGATTAACTTTGGATGAAATTCTTCCCAGTTAGGTCGACCTGTTGAAGGCTTAGGTCGACCAGAATCCTATTGAGATACGTTTTGAGGACTTTTCTTCAGTTTAGGTCGACCTAGTTGTTGTGTGGGTCAACCTAACAGTGAGATGTGTGAATTTCATCAATTTAGGTCGACCTGTCAGTGGTATTTCTGAATCCTTCTTGTTTTCTTGTATTGGGTCGACCTAGATGCAAAGCAGGTCGACCTGCTTTGTCTTGAGTGGCCAATACTTGCTTTTCCTTGAGTTCTTCTGCTTATGCCTTGTTGCTTGTTTGCTTGTGGAGTTTGCCATGGATCAAAAACACCTTTGTGAGTGTGGGCTTGTATTAACATACTCCCCCTTTTTGATGATGGCAAAAAAGTAATGAAAGCTTCGGAAACAAGTAGTGAGAGCTCCCCCGGACTTGTATGCGTAAGCTCCTTCATACTGAGCTCCCCCGTACTCTCGGCACCTATCTCCCCCTTTGACAACATCAAAAGAAATACAACAAGGAATAGTAGAAGCGAGTAACGAGATAAAATAGATATAACGCAAACATGCATAGTATAATAGATAAAAGGCAAGTAGATATAGCATAAGATCCAAACAAATTTAAAAGTACACTTGAACATACATAATATTCCAACTAATTAATGGGAAAACTAGACTAAGTACTAGAACATGTAGCAATGGACCAAAATGATGAAGGAATAAAATGCAATGAGATGATGTTATGAAAGATAATGCATCCTAACACCTGCCTCTTCTTCCTCTTCCTCTTTGAAATGTTTGAGGACGATCTTCTTCAACTTGTTCCAACAGATCAAGCACAGAGATGTTGAGAGTATTGAAGCTTTGGCTTAGATTGGCATGACAGTTCAATGCAGTCTCCTCAAAATGATTCTGTCTTATGGTCGAGTTGGATGCAAATGTCACAAAATCGCTTTTTTGGTCTTGAACCAAGCTGTATAACGATTGATATTGTCGTTGTTGTTCGTCATAGCGATCTTGTTGAAGCTGTTGCATTTTTGGAATTGGAGTTGCTGTGTGTCGAAGTGTTGTTGTAGGAGTTGCATATTCTCTAACATGGAAATGATGTTGGTTTGATCCGGCGGAGGCGGAGCTGTGTATCCCCAAGGGATTTCCTCTCCTTGAGGAGGAACATATTGCCAATTTGCATCCGCATCATGTGGAACATCTTCCATAGGGTGATCATCATCATTTGCTATTTCTTGATCATTGCCTTCTTCTTCATTACCTGCAAGGTGTCCAAATTCCGTGGGATTGTTATAGTTGTATATGATCTTTCCGGTTCCCTTTTGTATGAGAT
Organism: Vicia villosa; assembly: GCF_029867415.1. Lineage (NCBI taxonomy): Eukaryota > Viridiplantae > Streptophyta > Magnoliopsida > Fabales > Fabaceae > Vicia > Vicia villosa. Next base: position 38,426,045 of record NC_081186.1, read on the forward strand.
AGTAGGTTTTCCTATTTGGATCCCAATGGTATCCCATGAGAGTTAAGGTCGTTTGTGAGAAGTCTTGAGACTGTTGCATGTGGATGTAGGGCAAATGATCAAGCCTCATGCCGAAATGGTTTACGATTGTTTGGATTATTGAACCATAACACAGAGCTGTAGTTTTCTGTTGTACCTCATGGAACTTGGCAGCTAGAAAGTATGGCCAATGTACACGCGTTCTGTTTTGCAGCAGATACATGAGCACAACTTCATTGCGTTCAATTATTGAGAATCCTCCCGCTCTTGGTCGAATGACTCTTGAGATGATCCAATTTAGGAGCCTAGGATCTAAGTTTAGGTGACCAGCTGTGATTGCTTCATTCGGTTTGTCAAAGAGGGAAGGGTCTTTGAGAATGGATTTCATGTAAGCCACATGGTCATAGTTTCCCGGTACGTCACCGTCTTCCATACAGAATTCATCTCCTACAATTTTGAGACCAAAGATGCTTATCCAAGCCCGTTTGTCAACAACATGCGACCTGGAGCCCATTTTAAATCGGAAATTACAACCGTCCCCTTTTTCAAACCCTGCATAGAAAGCCATAACGGTATTTTCACAGTATGAGGTGTCACATTGCACCAATGGATGAATGTTTTGGTGTTCAATCAGATTAGCAACATCGGGAATATGCATACGTTTGACAACATTTGGATTATAGATGCATTGCCGAACAATTTTCCTTTTGATTTGCCACTTCTCAAAATTTTCCCTACAGTCAGGATGAACAAGAGCACTTACCGGTTGAGAAGATGAAACAGAGGCGGTTTCCTTTCCCTTTCTTGATTTTGGAGGCATGGTTGTTGAGGAGTAGAGTGAGAGAGGTGATTTGTGACTGTCTTTGCACTTGAGGAATTAGGGTTGGCCGTACAAATGAGATGAGAATGGACAAAAAAGGAAAAAAGAAATGTACATATATGTATGGGGATGGGTCGGGTCGACCAACCGACCCACTTTTGGAAACTTTTGCAGCAGTAGGTCGACCTAATTGAGGTCTGGGTCGACCTAACAGAAGAACCTGTAAAAAGAAACAGACTAGGTCGACCTAAAAGAGGGGTAGGTAGACGTAACTGGGCACTTGATTTTTCTGTTGGAAAATAACTTCTGTAGGTCGACTCAGGAGCAAAATAGGTCGACCTAAATTGCTTGAATTGTTGAAAAATGCTTTGGTGATGTTGATATATGATGGATTTATGCCTAGTTACTTGCTTGTATGCTTAAAACATGATATGCTATGATTAATGATGAAACACATATACAAGTAAGGGAGATATATGTATGAAGTCACTATAAGCATGTTAATTGATAGCATATTATAGTATCAATAATATTTTTGGTAGTGAACGACAAACATGTTACCGCCTTCTCAATATGTAGGTGTCTCGTCATCATTTCGTAGGATCCTTTGGTCAATGTGGATTGATCCCTGATTTTATGATGAACTACCTTTATACTAAGAGAAATGTTAGCTTGAGTATAATCAATATATATAGATATAAAGTAAAGGAATAATATTAAGAAAGAAACAAACGTAATTAACCCAAATTAGAGATATCTAATATCCCTAATTCCCTACGAATGTTGAAGAACTGCTCTGTTGCTAGCGGCTTGGTAAAGATATCAGCTAGTTGCTCCTTGCTCTCTACATGTTCAAATATGACGTCTCCTTTCTCTACATGATCTCTTAGGAAGTGATGCCTTATTTCAATATGCTTGGTTCGTGAGTGTAAAACAGGATTCTTGCTTAAGTTTATGGCACTTGTGTTGTCGCACATGATAGGTATACGATCGAGCTTAATACCAAAGTCAAGGAGTTGTTGCTTGAGCCATAATATCTGAGCACAGCAGCTTCCGGCGGCTACATATTCTGCCTCAGCGGTAGATAGTGCAATTGATACTTGTTTCTTGCTATGCCAGCTTATCAATGAATTTGAGAATAGATGACATGTTCCACTGGTGCTCTTTCTGTCAGATTTGCAGCCATCAAAATCTGAGTCGGAGAATCCCACCAAATAACACTCATTGCCTTTCGGATACCATAGGCCATATGTAGTAGTTCCACGTAGATATCGCAGAATTCTTTTGACGGCTTTTAAGTGTGATTCTTTTGGACAAGATTGATATCTTGCACACATACATACGCTAAACATGATATCTGGTCTTGAGGCTGTAAGATACAGTAGTGAACCGATCATACCTCGGTACAATTTCACATCAACCTCTTTGCCTTTCTCATCTTTGTCTAGGTTAGTATTTGTGGCCATAGGTGTGTCAATCTCCTTTGCCTCACTCATTCCAAATCTTTTAAGCAGCTCTGTACAGTACTTAGTTTGACTTACAAACGTTCCATGATTGAGTTGCTTGATTTGTAGGCCAAGAAAGAAATTCAGCTCTCCCATGAGACTCATCTCAAATTCACTCTGCATAAGCTTAGAAAATTCTTTGACAAGTTTTGCATTAGTCGACCCAAATATAATATCATCTACATAAACTTGAACTAAGAGTACATCTTTATCTTTTCTTTTAATAAAGAGAGTAGTGTCAACTTTACCCCTAGAGTATCCTTGACTAAGTAGAAATTTTCTCAAACGTTCGTACCAAGCCCGAGGGGCTTGTTTGAGACCGTATAGAGCACGTTTCAGCTTATAAACATGAGTTGGATACATGTAATTCTCAAAGCCGGGTGGTTGAGCGACATAGACCTCTTCATTTATATAGCCATTTAGAAAGGCACTTTTAACATCCATTTGGAACAGTTTGAAGTCTTTTGAACAAGCATTGGCAAGTAAGAGGCGAATAGCTTCGAGACGTGCTACAGGAGCGTATGTCTCTTCATAATCAATACCTTCCTCTTGATTATAACCTTGGGCAACTAATCTAGCTTTATTTCTAGTAATAACACCGTTTTCATCAAGTTTGTTACGAAAAACCCATCTAGTGCCGATTACTTGATGATCTCCCGGATGAGGGACTAGGTCCCAAACATCATTCCGTTTAAATTGGTTTAATTCTTCTTGCACGGCCATAAGCCAATGCTCATCAAGTAATGCGTCCTTAGCGTTTTTCGGCTCAACTTGTGAAACAGAAGCAAAATGATGACAAAAGTTACTTATCTTGGAGCGTGTTGTAACGCCCTTTGAGATGTCCCCTATTATGTTGTCAATTGGATGATCTTTCACATTTGTCCAGGCCTTAGGAAGTTCTTCATTATTTGAGATGCTTTCTTTTTCATTTTCATCATGAGACTCATCTTTCTCTTTCTCAGCATCTTTCTTCACAATAGTTTCATTCTCGTCTTCCTTATCTTTGACAATGTCTTTAGTAGATGGACCTGCATCATTAAACGAAAAACCTTTCTCGACATATTTTGTATAAGATTCATCAAAAGACACGTGTACTGACTCTTCTACTATAAGTAATCTTTTATTGTATATCCGATATGCTTTGCTAGATTGTGAGTAACCAAGAAAGATGCCTTTGTCAGCTTTAGCATCGAATTTTCCAAGATTATCCTTACCATTGTTCAATACAAAACACTTGCAACAGAATACATGGAGATGAGATACATTTGGTTTTCTACCTTTTAGTAATTCATATGGAGTTTTGTTTAGTATAGGACGTATTATTATCCTATTCAAAACATAACACGCGGTGCTAATTGCGTCAGCCCAGAAATACTTAGGTAGATTACCCTCATTTAGCATTGTTCTTGCCAACTCCTCTAGAACACGATTTTTACGTTCAACCACTCCGTTTTGTTGTGGTGTTCTAGGAGCTGAAAAGTTATGCTCAATTCCATGTTTATCACAGTATTTTTCAAAAAGATAGTTTTCAAACTCTCCACCGTGATCACTTCGAATTGCAACTATTTTGGTGTTCATTTTATTTTGACATAATCTTGCAAATTGCGTGAAAGCTGGAAAAGTTTGATCCTTACTAGGTAGAAAGATTATCCAATAAAATCTAGAGTAATCATCGACAATGACAAAACCATAGATGTTTCCACCTATGCTTTTAGTCCTTGAAGGGCCAAGAGATCCATGTGAAGGAGTTCAAGAGGGCGTGATGTTGAAACCACGTTCTTTGATTTAAAAGAGATTTTTGTTTGTTTTCCCTTTTGACAAGCATCACATAGATGATCTTTTGAAAACTTCATTTTAGGTGAGCCGATTACTAAGTCTTTTGTGACAACCTTGTTAAGTAATTCAAAATTTATGTGGGCGAGGCGTCTGTAACACCCCATATTTTCTAATTTTAATTTAATTGGAAATTAAATTATTATTTAGAGATAATTTAGTATTTGGTTGAATTATATGGAAAATGATGAGTTATTGGCATTGGGCCTAGAGTGGTGATTAGCAGGAGAGGGGGTGTTGACTAAGCAAGCCCATTATAATATTTTATTTTATTTTTCATAAAATAAAGGAATTGGGAAAAGAGGAGAGGAAAGGAGACAGACTCTGAGAAAGGGAGAACACGTGAAGTGAGAAGAGCCAAAGGGGAAGAAGATCTTCGAAGATTCGACTCTGAGGTAAGGGGGGATTCTTCGGGTTAGTATTCCTTATGTGATTATAGGTAGTATGATTGATTAGGATTGTTGTCTAGTTCAATCGTACGTGTCGGGTTTGGGACTTTGTTTTTGTTAGGTTTTGATGAATTGGTATGAATTACATGATTCTGTTGATGCTCATGTTATGTGTTGTTAATACTTGTATAAAATTTGTCTGAATTATGTGTTTATATGAAAATTGATGTTATATGTGTCGTATGTTCTATGTACCTGAAATTGGGGAAAAGGGAATAGGGAAATGCTGTCAAAATAGTGAATTTTGCTGTGCAGGTACGTAGGAACCGGTTCCCGTATGGGACGAACCGGTTCCCCCTTGTAAAAACAGAGAAATATGGATTCTGGGTAGCTGGGAACCGGTTCCCATGTAGGGACAACCCGGTTCCCCATAGTAAAAATCCGAGGCGTGATTCTGGAGACTGTCAGGAACCGGTTCCCACGTAGGGACAACCCGGTTCCTGCAGCATTTTTCTAAAAATGTTTTATCTTTGAAAACTCATAACTTTTGATCTGAGTATCCGATTTATGTGCCGTTTTGGGCGTTGCGAAGCTAATGAGATGCTTTAACTGATGAATTGATAAATGGGCAGTAGCCGACTTTACTTTAAGAACTCAAATTAATTATTGATGATTGAAACATGGTATACGTATATGTGCTTATTCATATGACTATTGATGCATGTATTTATGTTGGTGATGGGATTATAATATCCAATGAATGATGTTGGTGTATAACATGTCGTAAATGATACATGCTGTGTGACTTACTGTTGAGTTGTCTTATATAATTAATACGTGGTGTGTAATGATGATAGATGTACGAAGTATGATGATGATGATTGGTGATTGTGAATATTAATATATTGTTAATATTAATATGTTGGCTATGGTGGCAATTAACATTAATATGATGTGTATGTTAATTGTGATGATGTGATGTATGGATGTGAATGATTGAATGATGCTTATACATGTACATACTTGTTGTGACCTTATTGGTAAGAGGTGATAAGCGATGTTAAGCATCGGAATGATGATGATGTATAAAGATGTAAGTATGTGTCATGTGTGCATTATTCATAAATCATTTGCATTGGAAGGCTAATTCCCATTGTGCGGAGATTAGCGGGAAGTCATCGTGTGCCCATGTGGGGTGTGAGCGATGAGGCAGTAGTCGTGTGCCCATGTGGGGTGTGAGCGACTAGAGGGCAGTATCAAAGAGAGAAGTCCTGTGATATGATTCACGAATTTTGGTACCACATGCATAGTGTCAGTCGAATCATATGCATTGGTTATGACATGATTGGATGAGATCCAGTGTTATGCCTTGGTGTGTTTTTACATGGTTGATGTATTAAGAAGATGTTGTCAATATGACTTGATCCTTGATGAAATTGATGAGTTGTGGGCCGATGGCCAATATTGTTGGATGATGCTTGCTTGTTGTAATAATTCCGATTATATGTATGATTGAGTGGATGATAATTACTATGAGATTTTATTGCTTATGATTGCATAATGCTTATTAATTCGAATGAAACTCACCCTTACTTTGATGATTTCAGATTAAGGATGTAGCGGCGTCTTGATTGGGTGAAGATAGCTTGTAAGCTAGCCCGTAGTTTGTGTCGAGTCATGCTCTGATTGTAACACTGGGGAACGATAGTTTAGGGACGAATTATTATGTCGGTCTTGTTGTTTTATGATTGTTTTAGAATAACTTGCATGGATAATGAATATGCAATGTTATGGATTATTGTCCGCTGTGTTGAACATGAATTGTAATTATGTTAAGTGGTTCCTCGTGTAGCATGACAAATGACTATGGTATTTTTCTGTTAAAGAAGTTGTGACATCCTTGTATTTCATGTTTACTCTGAATATTATTCTATTTTCCGCGGGGGTTTAGAAGGGTGTTACAGCGTCTATGCCAAAGCCATGAGTCTTCGCCTAGAGCAATTAGACACTTGGTACTAGACTTAGATACTTCATCCAAGTTTAGCATATAGATGTGGTTTACTCTTAAGCCATTAAACATAATGTATCTTTTCTTAGTATGTTCTATTGTGCAGCCAGAATTTGTAAACGTTACTTTAAAGTCTTTGTCGCACAATTGGCTTATACTTAAGAGATTATGCTTAAGACCTTCTACTAGCAGAACATCAGTTATAGTTGTGGTGGAAGGGTTACCTACACTTCCTTTACCAAGTATAGCTCTCCGATTGTTATCTCCACTAGTGGGGGAGAAGCTATGCTTCTCGTTATGTCTCAGATGCAAGATGTTAGAGTGATGCGTAGGGCAGCAGTACAAGAGTGTAGACTTATTGTTTTCTGAAGTGAAGGTGACTTGGGCTGAAGACTGTGGTCGTTATTCAGTCGGAGTGTCTCGGAGTAGATGATGGTTATTTCTGAGAAATGGAATTTCGAAGTTGTGATGCTTCAAGTGCTACTGACGTACTGTGATGTTGTCGTGTGAGTAGCCTATGTGAAAGGTCGCTGTCGGAGTAGTGATTAAAGAAAGTATTGACGTAGACCTTGTCGTAGGATTACTAGTAAGTAATTGAGATGATAGTAGAGGTTATCGATATTGTTGAGAAAGTTTCGAAGTGCGTGTAATGCAAAGAGACGAGTGTGATCTCAAGGATAAGAAGGTTGATGATGGCGTACATGAATTTGGTTTCAGGATGTTGTAGAAATCGAGTTTCAGCGATGAAACGTGTTGTTTAAGTTATAAGAAGTTTGGAAGCGAAGAGATGTGATGAGATAATGTTAATAATGAGATTAATTTGAAAAGGATGAGTTTTGGAGCAGAATTTCCATAAGCAAATCGCAGGAAGATTGCTGAATCGTTATGAAACTTCGAAAATTCATAACTGGAGTTCTGGACATCCGATTTGAGTTCCGTTTGAAGCGTCGGAAAGCTAAAGAGATGGAGTTTGTTATAAAAATGGTTGCAGCAGCTGTAACATATTTAATTGTGACCGGGTGTTGTTGGAAAGAGGTGAAGTTACGGTTACACTTGTCCTTAGAACTAGATTGTTCGTTGGTGCGGCATGGGATGTCAGTGTCAGAGTTAAACAGAATAAAGGAATAATGAGGATGCTTGTTGAGAAGCAATCTTAGAGATTAAATGTGCCAATTGAGAAGTTTTGGAGATGTCGTATAGGGTTTTGTTGCATGGTGTCGGTATTGTATCTTGGATAACGATTGGAAACATTCATGTCTTGAGCTCTGAGTGTCAGATTAATGTACCGTTTGAATCCACGAAGAGGAGAGATTATGTTCTACATTGTGGAAGAGTTATAAATACCATAGACTGGTCCTATGAGGAGATATGATGATGTCGGTTAAAGAAGCATGAACAAGTGTTGAATAAGAATGCCTATTACCGCGATTGTTCGGAACGAAGTCGAGTAGAATATGTCGTTGATGAATAAGATGATAAAGATGATTTAAGTATTAATGGATTTGAGTGATGAGGGAATCAGTAGAAAAAAAAAGTGACATAGACTTTGGAACCATTTGTGGTATATTGTGATGCGTCGTTGATGGGTTTGGATGGTGTATTGATGTAAAACCAGTAAATAGTAACTTATGCGTCGGACGATTGAAAGCGCAGGAAAGGAATTATCTGACTCATGATTTAGAATTGGCAGCCATGGTTTTGTTTTGATGTTGCAGTGACATTATTTGTATGGTTCGAGGTTGCCTCTAAAAATATCGATGCTGATGGTGAAAGAGTTGGATTTAATTGAACAATTCAGAGAATTAAGTTTGGTATGTGAAAGTGCTCCTAATAATGTTGGATTGGGTATACTGAAACTGACTAATGGTATTCCTGACGAGATTAGAGGAAATCAGAAAGCTGATGTTGAGTTGATCGATAAGTCTACTTTGGATTACCAAAGTAAAGATGACGGGTTCAGAATCGGAGAGGATGGTATAATGAGGTTGGTGGTCGCTGTTGTGTTCCGCGTGTTACCGAGTTGAGAAAGAATATTCTAGAAGAAGGACACCATAGAGAATTATTAGACTATGACAATGTTGTTGAGTTTGGGTGCAAACTCGGAAAAGACGCTATTATGTAGTAACAACGGTCTATGCTTAAATATGATTGTCGGCTATCTATTGACAAATTGAGGACTTGATCACCCTTAATCTCTTGTTGATAATAGGCGGAATTATAAAGATAGTATAAGATTGCTTGTTACCTTAATGGTATAAGATGTGATGAATGCTGAGATGTGAGAATGACCACTCACCATATTGTGGGAACTTATGAGGAAGTGATTATGAAGGAGTGCAAAGTATTGGACGGTGACTTAAGACGAGTAGTCGTAGTCGTACAGCGAAAGTATGATGTAAAGTGGTGTTATGAGTGCTACTCGTGAGCAGTGAGAATTAATATGTCGGGGTTCTACATGGAGAATATGTGTTTATCTATATGTTGGGTTTAGAATCTCGTGGACGTAAGGATGTCGTGCCAAAGGATTATGACCTTTTGAATAATTGCCGAGATGATGGATATCCTATTACGGTTGTACGTAGTTAACGAGTAGGTATTCGGAGAAGTTAAGAAGAAGAATTGATATTACATGATGCTATAATAATCTTGTGATGTTGTAAGGTATTGTGTGGATTTCTAATTGAAATGAAGGATTATACTCTACGAAGGACGAAGTTGATTTCATTCTTAGTGAAGAGTGGGACTCTGTTGAGCTATCTTGTAAGCAATGGTATATTGAGGATGATGAGCTATGTAATTATAACTACTGATGTGCACTCATTTCCATAGTTGGAATGTTTAATAGATGAAGTAAATCAGGAATTTGTTTTTGAGTGCGAGTAAGTATTGACGAGTGGTGAGTTAGAACCATGGATGGTAAAGAATGATTCTTGAACGAATGAGTAAAGAGGGCCAGAGTTGGGTATAACCTAGAAGTCTAATTGATAATGATGATTGCAATGAGTAATCAGCATAGTGCAGCAAAAGCAGAATGTAGCGTGTTGGGTAATTCTGGTGTGACCTAAGAGGAGCCAGACAATTGGAATTCAATGGTATAGGAATATGAGTATTGAGTTCTTGAAGGAAGCAGTTGGTAAAGAGTGTAAGTATTACTTTATCGCTCAATTGGAAGAGTGTGCCTAAGGTTAGTACATGGGTAAATGGAATCCATTACTACAGTGTTGATCAGTTGTGATCATACCATGGATTGTGTAATTGTATTATTCAGTTATTGAGTGTATTGTATGGATCACACCTCGAAGTTTCATTGTTGTTAGCCGTTGGAATTATAGCGAGTGGTACATCTAGGGATGGTCAAAAGCAACGTAAGAGCTGAGATTGAATGCATGAGGTATGCTTATGTTGGTTATGTCAGATGAACTTGGAGGTTCGACTAAGAAAGTGTTAACTGAGACCAGGAAGGTCAGATGGAGGACTCCTATTTGGAACTATTCACTAGAAGTATGTTTTCGAGGACGAAAACTATTTTAGTGGGGGAGAGTTGTAACACCCCATATTTTCTAATTTTAATTTAATTGGAAATTAAATTATTATTTAGAGATAATTTAGTATTTGGTTGAATTATATGGAAAATGATGAGTTATTGGCATTGGGCCTAGAGTGGTGATTAGCAGGAGAGGGGGTGTTGACTAAGCAAGCCCATTATAATATTTTATTTTATTTTTCATAAAATAAAGGAATTGGGAAAAGAGGAGAGGAAAGGAGACAGACTCTGAGAAAGGGAGAACACGTGAAGTGAGAAGAGCCAAAGGGGAAGAAGATCTTCGAAGATTCGACTCTGAGGTAAGGGGGGATTCTTCGGGTTAGTATTCCTTATGTGATTATAGGTAGTATGATTGATTAGGATTGTTGTCTAGTTCAATCGTACGTGTCGGGTTTGGGACTTTGTTTTTGTTAGGTTTTGATGAATTGGTATGAATTACATGATTCTGTTGATGCTCATGTTATGTGTTGTTAATACTTGTATAAAATTTGTCTGAATTATGTGTTTATATGAAAATTGATGTTATATGTGTCGTATGTTCTATGTACCTGAAATTGGGGAAAAGGGAATAGGGAAATGCTGTCAAAATAGTGAATTTTGCTGTGCAGGTACGTAGGAACCGGTTCCCGTATGGGACGAACCGGTTCCCCCTTGTAAAAACAGAGAAATATGGATTCTGGGTAGCTGGGAACCGGTTCCCATGTAGGGACAACCCGGTTCCCCATAGTAAAAATCCGAGGCGTGATTCTGGAGACTGTCAGGAACCGGTTCCCACGTAGGGACAACCCGGTTCCTGCAGCATTTTTCTAAAAATGTTTTATCTTTGAAAACTCATAACTTTTGATCTGAGTATCCGATTTATGTGCCGTTTTGGGCGTTGCGAAGCTAATGAGATGCTTTAACTGATGAATTGATAAATGGGCAGTAGCCGACTTTACTTTAAGAACTCAAATTAATTATTGATGATTGAAACATGGTATACGTATATGTGCTTATTCATATGACTATTGATGCATGTATTTATGTTGGTGATGGGATTATAATATCCAATGAATGATGTTGGTGTATAACATGTCGTAAATGATACATGCTGTGTGACTTACTGTTGAGTTGTCTTATATAATTAATACGTGGTGTGTAATGATGATAGATGTACGAAGTATGATGATGATGATTGGTGATTGTGAATATTAATATATTGTTAATATTAATATGTTGGCTATGGTGGCAATTAACATTAATATGATGTGTATGTTAATTGTGATGATGTGATGTATGGATGTGAATGATTGAATGATGCTTATACATGTACATACTTGTTGTGACCTTATTGGTAAGAGGTGATAAGCGATGTTAAGCATCGGAATGATGATGATGTATAAAGATGTAAGTATGTGTCATGTGTGCATTATTCATAAATCATTTGCATTGGAAGGCTAATTCCCATTGTGCGGAGATTAGCGGGAAGTCATCGTGTGCCCATGTGGGGTGTGAGCGATGAGGCAGTAGTCGTGTGCCCATGTGGGGTGTGAGCGACTAGAGGGCAGTATCAAAGAGAGAAGTCCTGTGATATGATTCACGAATTTTGGTACCACATGCATAGTGTCAGTCGAATCATATGCATTGGTTATGACATGATTGGATGAGATCCAGTGTTATGCCTTGGTGTGTTTTTACATGGTTGATGTATTAAGAAGATGTTGTCAATATGACTTGATCCTTGATGAAATTGATGAGTTGTGGGCCGATGGCCAATATTGTTGGATGATGCTTGCTTGTTGTAATAATTCCGATTATATGTATGATTGAGTGGATGATAATTACTATGAGATTTTATTGCTTATGATTGCATAATGCTTATTAATTCGAATGAAACTCACCCTTACTTTGATGATTTCAGATTAAGGATGTAGCGGCGTCTTGATTGGGTGAAGATAGCTTGTAAGCTAGCCCGTAGTTTGTGTCGAGTCATGCTCTGATTGTAACACTGGGGAACGATAGTTTAGGGACGAATTATTATGTCGGTCTTGTTGTTTTATGATTGTTTTAGAATAACTTGCATGGATAATGAATATGCAATGTTATGGATTATTGTCCGCTGTGTTGAACATGAATTGTAATTATGTTAAGTGGTTCCTCGTGTAGCATGACAAATGACTATGGTATTTTTCTGTTAAAGAAGTTGTGACATCCTTGTATTTCATGTTTACTCTGAATATTATTCTATTTTCCGCGGGGGTTTAGAAGGGTGTTACAGCGTCTATGCCAAAGCCATGAGTCTTCGCCTAGAGCAATTAGACACTTGGTACTAGACTTAGATACTTCATCCAAGTTTAGCATATAGATGTGGTTTACTCTTAAGCCATTAAACATAATGTATCTTTTCTTAGTATGTTCTATTGTGCAGCCAGAATTTGTAAACGTTACTTTAAAGTCTTTGTCGCACAATTGGCTTATACTTAAGAGATTATGCTTAAGACCTTCTACTAGCAGAACATCAGTTATAGTTGTGGTGGAAGGGTTACCTACACTTCCTTTACCAAGTATAGCTCTCCGATTGTTATCTCCATAGGTGACATACCCCTTTTTCTTTGCGTGAAACTCAACAAAAAGTGATATGTCTCCCGTCATGTGTCTTGAACATTCGCTATCAAGGAACCACAACCTTTCGGCAATGTCAAGACACTTTTCCTACAAAATTAATTTAGAAAGGGAGGTCCCCAATTTTCATTGGGTCCTTGGTAGTGAGTACATAATTTGTTGCACTTAGGCAACCATTGAAATACTCCTTTAGGAACCAAAATCCTCCTAAATTTGCATTTTTCAATGGTATGACCCTTTTTGCAACAATAGTGACAGGTAATATGATGAGAATATGCTGTTTTGCTAGTTGATACTTTTGGTACAAAAGTGTATTTACTATATAAAGGAGTACACGATCTTTTGAACTTATTCGGATCAACCGCAAAAGTCACTTTTGGTTCTAGAGCCTTGTCTAATTTGACTTTTAGATCTCTTACTTCTTTTTGCCAAATATGACATGTCTCACAACCAAACCATGATGTAGGATCTATCTCAACTTTATCCTTTTGAATGTCTAGCATAGATTGTTTTAAAGCTTCCATATCCTTTTCGGTTTTCTCAACTTTTGATTCGAGATATGAAAAGATTTTCTTATTTGAGGCCAAAAGTTTGAAAGCTTCAATTGCATCTCTATGTAATTCTTCAAAAGCAAGTTTTAATTGAGAATGAGATTCTTTATCTATGAGTTCACGTTTAAGATGACTTACAAGTTTCTTTTTCTTGTGTTGATGAGCCATAAGGCAAAAGTTTGCTGATTCTTCTTCATCGCTTGATGAGCTTTCACTAGATGAATCGCTTTCCCATGCTATGTAGGCTCTTCTAGATTTGTTATGACCTTTGCTTTGGTTCTTCTCTTTTTCCTTCTTAAGGTATGGACAATCCGGTTTGTAGTGACCGACTTTGCCACAATTAAAGCAAGGACCTTTGATTTTTCCTTTGTTGTTGTCATCTTGTTTGAACTTGTTTGATTGCTTTCTATAGTTGATCAAGCCTTTGTCGGAGTGTTTTGCTCCATTTTTCTTTAGGTATTTGTTGTATCTTTGCACAAATAGTCCCATTTCCTCATCATCGGAGTCTTCATCATCACTTGTATCACTATGCTCTAGCTCTTGTCTTGAGGTCTAGGAGCTTGAAGCTTTTAGAGCTATTGACTTCTTCTCTACCTCTTTCTCCATGTTCTTCTCTTTCTTTTCCCTTTTCTCATGCATGTCAAGGCATTTAAGATGTTGTTCATTTTCTTCTAGTTTACCAAAGAGAGTGGTGATGTCTAAGGTGTTTAGATCATTTGCTTCCTTTATTGCTGTAACCTTGGGTTGCCATTCCCTGTTCAAACATCTTAAGATTTTGTTAGTAGCAACTGCATTGGAAACATGTCTATCAAGAGAATTTAAACGATTTTTCAAATGAACGAATCTCTTTTGCATGTTGTAGCGGTAAAAATGGTACTCGAGCGTAATCGCGCGCTCGAAGTACAACAGAGTCGCCACCGAACTTTATTTATTCCAAGAAGGAAAGGGAAAATATCGATAAAACCCACGAATAAAAGAAAACGGATAAGTTGGTCGTCGCAAAAAAATTAAGGTTCGGGAGTTGGTTAAGCAAGGGGAAGGTATTAGCACCCCTCACCTCCATCGTACTCGATGGGACCCATTTAGTTTATTCTCGTGATTAATTGTTAGCTTATTATCTACTTGCGTTATTTATTAGGTTGGAAAAAAGAAAGGGACAAAAAAAGGTTTTTTTTATTATTGTGCTCGCCAAGACATTTGTGTCTTGTGCCTACGTATTCCCTCGTGCAATGGGAAAGTCAGAGCAATCGTAGTTCGGGGTAAAACGCCGAATTTGTTGGTTGATTTTAGAGAGAGGTACTCGATCGCATTCAAACAATACTATGCGCACATGGATATGTAGATTGTTTGCATCACTACAAGAATGGATAACTAAATCATGATTAGAACAAGATTTTGGCCATCATCGCATTCGAGTGGAAAACGTTTGATCTTCACATGTGGAAGTATAATTGCATTTGAATTTTGACTAAGTGTCTCGTTTTATAAAAAAGGGTTTTAAAATTAAAAGATGTGAATGAATTGAAGTTGTTTGTTAGAAATCAAACATTTAAACAAAAGCTTAACGGCCATCACCTAAATGCTTGAAAGAGAAAATTGTACAAGTACGTACAACCCCCTCGTAAGTGATGAAAAAAAAGGATGATTTAATGAGTTGAAATTGTTTTGTGAAAGGCGAGATGAATTAGGTGTGAAAGATCTTTTTATGGAGTTCAAGCGTTCAAACAAAAGCTTAACGGCCATCGCCTAAACGCTTGAAAGGGCATTAGTTAAATCGAACTTTTTGAAGTCTTTAACGGAGTCTACGCGCTTAAACAATGGCTTAACGGCCATCGCCTAAATGCTTGAAGAACAACTTGTACAAGTACGTACAAACCCTTCTTCATTATCCATTATTGACTAAAATGATTTGATTAAAAGAAAAGCGTTTTTGTAAAAAAAAAGAGTGAGTTAAATTGATTTTTAAAAAGTCTTTAATGGAGTTTAAACATCCAAACAAAGGCTTAACGGCCATCGCCTAAATGCTTAAAGAACAACTTGTACAAGTACGTACAAACCCTTCTTTCCATTATAGATAAAATGATTTGATTAAAAGAAAGTATTTTGTAAAAAAAGAAAGGTGAATTAAATCGAGTTTTATGGAGCCTTTAATGGAGTCAAAACATCCAAACAATGGCTTAACGGCCATCGCCTAAACGTTTTAGAACAATTTGTACAAGTACGTACAAACCCTTCTTCTCCAATTATAACCCAAAATTCGATTCGATTAAAAAGCTATTTTTGGAGTTTTCTTTTAAAAATGAAAACTAAAATTATAATAAAAAGATAATGGTGAAATTATTTGAAATATAGGGTGTAGATTAAAAGAGAAGGTGCTGAGCTGGTTTTGTAAATAAATAAAAAAGAAATGGGATAAGTGATTGTGGGCCAAGAGGGGGTAGCGCTCCATATTTGGAGGTATGGCCCAAATGAAGAGTGTTGGCCCATGAACCAAACAAAATAAATCCAAGACCAAATGGAGACAAAACTGGGTCAGACCGGTTTTGAACCCGGATCCGTTGGCCCCCTAAACTCATAGAATCGGGTTCAATTGAAAACCCTAGAAGCAAAATGCAGCGAACTTTCTTCTCCCTATCGTGCTCTCCGTTTTTCTCGATATCGCCATTGAAGGGGCCTTCGAAGCTCTCATATCTCTCTTGGCCTGCTATGAATAAACAACAACAACACCACCATACTGTTCTCTCTCGATCGCTCTTTTGCGAATAACCACAACAAACAGCACACAGTCATGAATTCATTGCGAAATCGACACACAAATCGAATCCCAACATGACCCTAAGCCCCCAATCTCAATATTTGCCACGGATACATATTACAGCAATTCAAACAATGAAAGAAAATATGAAAACAGGCATAAACAACAATGGAATTGAAGAAATCAAAGGGCTACCACGAAAAAAATTTGATTTGAATCCAGGTATGATTCTGTGTTCTCTTTGATTCTGCTTCTTCTCCTTCTGTTCGTTCTGTTCGTTCTGTTGTTGCTCTGTGTCGGTTGTGTGGTGGGTGAGGCTCGATTCTGATGGAGTGTTGTTGTGAGGTTGTTTGGAGAGTGAAGTGTTATGAGAGGTTAAACGTGAAGGCTCGTTGGTGTATGAAAGTTTCTGCAGGGTCTTTGAGGTGGTGTGAGTATGATTTGAAGAAAACAAAAGTGTGAAAAATTCAAAGGTGATGAAGATGTATGGTCGTAATGGTTTGGTGATGGTATGAAGATGTGAAGGGATTTTCTCAGGTTAAGTTTTGGCAGAGTTTTCTGAGAGGTTTTTTGTTTTGTTTTTTTGGCTCCCAAAATCTGAATCGCCCCCCTTTTATGGTGTTACTGAGTTTTTTTTATAGAAGAATTAAGATGGTTTTGGGGGGAAAGTTTGGTGAGGATTTGAACTATTATAGCTACTGATTTTGATATCTTCTTGATGCAGGGATTTGTTCTACCATTTCTATGCAATGTTTGGCATGCTGTGTGCAGCAAGGGTGCATAGTTTTTGGAGAGTAGTGTTGGTTCAGGGCAAGCTTGACAAATGATGGTACAAATATGCAGAGTGCTGTTGGTGAAGGCAGAGGCGTGGGATAGAGCAAGAAGTGAAGACAAAATATGTTATTATTTTTTGTTTTCTTTTAGTGTAAAAAAAAAATGTAAATGGACCTTATAGAAGAGAATAAATTGGGCCAAAACACACAAAGCCTTTTTGCATATTCTATTGCCAATCAAAATAATAATAATAATAATAAAATTTAAAATATAACTATTATTAAAAAAAGTACAAAAACATAATTTATACTATAATGTAAAAATAAATAAAAAACTTGCTTTGGATGCAACTTTAATTAAAAGATAAAAAAATAAATTAAATGTTATTTACAAAGTGCTAATTTAGTTAATAATGAATTTAATTATTAAAAGAAATATTTATTTCAATAATAACCAACTTGACTATTAATTTAATCAACACGTGATACAAAAAAAAATCAAATATGTAAGGTGCAAAAGTCGATCACAACTTAGATGTGACGAGATTAACAAATCGACTGGGCCAATGGACTTCACGAACAGTCAATTATTAATCAGAACACAGTCAACACAAACGATGCAAATGAAATTGCGAAAAATAGTAAAAAAAGACTAGGTCAAAAATTGGGCTGCGACACATGTTTTCGATGGATTCACCATCTTCCATGTGAAAGAGTTTGAACTCTTGAGTTAACGTATTGATTCTAGCTAGTTTGACATCATCCGTTCCCTCATGGGCAACTTGCAATGTGTCCCACATAGCTTTAGCGGATCTACAATGGGAAATGCGATAGTATTCATCAACTCCTAGAGCTGAGATTAGAATGTTTCTCGCTTTCCAATCGTATCCATATCTCTTTTCATCTTCAGCATCCCAAGTATTTTCTGGTTTTGGAACAACGGCACCAGCTGCATTTGTCATGGTGATTTGAAAGGGACCATTTACAATAGCTGTCCAGATGTTCCTATCAATGGCATTGATATGGACACACATACAATCCTTCCAATAGCCATAGTTTTCACCGTTGAAAATTGGAGCTCTATTGTGAGCCCCTTTAGGTCCGGAAGCCATCTTTCCAATAAGTGTTTCACGTAGCACGGAATTAACCAGAGCTCTTGATGCCACTTGTTAGACGCTAGGCTTAAGGATCTAGAGGGGGGTGAATAGATCTCACCGAGTTTTTCGGAATTATTTCAAACTTAAGCGAAAGCGGTTCTGAATCGACTTGCGTCTATTCCGGACCTCTATTGCAAGGGTTGTATATGTGATAAAACCACAAGATAATTGGGATTAACAATGAAATGATATTGTCATACCCCAAAATTTGCCCGTCATATTCCAAGATATTTTCACTTACCTGACTTGTAATTACTCAAGACAGTACAAGTTCACTCCTCTCCAAAGCACAAAATCATCTCCACGCGATAAAAATTGAACAGAATACAACTTGCACAAGTTAGTCGATTTTCAAGAGACGCATGAAAGTCAATAGGAATAAGGTTGCATTTTTTGACTAATGGGCCCATTATTTGGATTCTAAACATGCCCATGACCATATTCATACTTCATGATAATTTTACTTGCTATTTATTAATTTATTTTTGATTTTTTATTCATAGAAATTCAAAAATAAATTATATAAATTATGAAATAAATTATTGGCTTGAATTTATGTGAGATTTGATATCCAAAAAAGGCTGCAAACCATGTGAGGTTTATTTCCAATCGAAATCTAGACCAAAATGGCAAGATTACATATAATTTCCAAATCAAACCACAATCTTGCAAATTATAGAGATATGATTCAGTTTGGTAAACCTAATTGATCCAATATATATACAGAAGAACCCCTAAAGGCAGGGGGATTTTTGGCTGCAAAAAGAAACTCTATTCCAAACTTCAAAACCGTGAGTTTAGGTGCCATGGCAGAATGATCTTGAGGCGGATTTAAGACCTTCTAAGCATCCCAGAAGATCCCTCGTCACTCACTGAAGCTAATGACATCATTATTATCGGTCGAGACCTTCGGAATTATGAAGATATGTACACGGTTTGGTGTTTTCTATTTTCGTTCGATTTCAATAATTCATGAATGTTTAACGTGGTTTGATTGCATATTTGTACTCAGGATGGTATTTTCAAGCTTTCTGAATAGTTTAATTGAAGCTTAGAGGCCAGCACGTGAATTCTCCATGGCTAGGGTTTGGAGTTCCGATTTGGGGTTTTCCGAAAGGGATAAAATTGGGCCAAATTACATATGCTATCGTGTTTAGAATGAAATTTACAATCGAACCATGTGATTATTTAGGATTTATATTACGTATTGTGTGAAATTCGAATTTGCATGTATTTGCTATGGAGGGATTCATAGCTGAGATGTTGTAAAATCGTAGCAAAAGGAACCTAAGACAAAGCTTCACGAAAGAGATGACCTTGTACACAAGGCGCGCAGTTTTTTAAATTCAAATGGCTTTTTTCGTTTTTTTATTAAGTTTGGTTATTGGCATAATATTAGCGAACAACTTGTGCCTTGGTGGAGGAGCCATGCCTCATAGAGTCTTCAAGCGCGAGGGGGAGGGTTCGAATCTCACCTCCTGCTTATATTTTGTGTATTTTTCTTTGGGTCCTCTTGTTTAAAGATCCGGTGGTTCCTAAACGCACGCATCCATGATGTTCCTTCACACAGCAGCCGTTAGATCTAGCCAACAGGTGATCCAACGCTCAGAATGTGCTGCTCCATTCTAGACACTCCTGGATCTGCCACACGCAAACGAAGCTAAGTCTTTCTTATTTTTTTTATTATTTATTTTATTTTGATTTTGTATAGGTGTTCTTGTTTTGTTTTATTTTTATTTTTTTTACTAAATTTATTTTTCTTCTTCAAATTAATTCTTTTATTAAAAGGATAATTTTCTCTCTTAATTGATAAAAAAAATTTTCATTCATTATTTAATTAAAATTATTTAATAATTTTAGTTTAGTAATTTAATTTAATGTAGTTTATTAATTTAGTCTTTTTTCTTTCATTTAGATTCTAATTATTTTAAATAATTAAAATTAATTTAGAATAATTTAATCATGATAATTAATCTTAGGGTTTGTTTAGCTTCGATTAATTTATAACCCTAAATAGCCTTAGTTTTTTAGTTAGATGTCATCCATTAACTTAGTGTCCTTCCTCATAAAACCTCATTCCCTAAAAAAAAATCAGAGTTTGCCCTGAATCTTTTCAAAAACCTTTCCTTTTTGTTTTAACTTGTTAAAACGTTTTTATTTTTATTTTTAATTTGTTTTACATGGTTTTTTTTCACCAATTAGGGTTTGTTGATCTTTAAATGCACTAACATCCCTCTTCTTTGTGCCCAACTTCCAGGGTTAACCCCGAGGCTACTCCCGACTACGAACCATGCCAGATCAAATTCAAAGCTAAGTGTTTATCTATTTATTTTAATTTCTTTTATCTTTTTATTTTTTGATGAGGGTTAGCCATGTTTGCCTCTGAACTGATAATGCACTCACCCTATTTTTGTTTGCCATTTTTACACCTTTCAAGGTTTGCCAAATACCAAAGCTTCGCATAGTCGGTAACCCTAAACCCTAATTATTACTTATGTTAGACCTATTTGTTTGTTATTCTCCGCTGGTTTCAACTCCCCTTTCCTCCGCTGGTTTCATTTTTCCCTTTCCCGTATTTGCTTTAATTATATTTGTTTATTAATTGCTGTGGTTAGTAACCCTAGGGAGTGCAACTTGTTAATTCAATTAGAATCACTTAACTATAAGATAAATATCCGAATACTGATTACGTGACTGTTGCACCCACGCACGCTTTTGGGATAACCTCTTTGTTGCCTGTTGCCTTGTTGCCTGTGTTTTTTGCAGAATAGCCAGTCCCTCGAATACGAGGGTTTGTTTAGCTTCGATACACATGATCTCGACCCTCGGAAGTTGCCTACGAAAAGGCTGAGGTATCCTCTGGTTGCCTACGGAGAGGCTATTCTGGTTCTTCCCTTAGACTACCTGCCTCTCTATGGCATGGGACAGTCTTATGGCGAACGAACTCTCGATGACCCTTCAACCTCCAAATGAAAGGCTTCTTGCCCTCTTATGGCATGGAAAGACCTTTTCACCCTGAAAGGCTAAAAGAATATTTTTCATCTAACCAGGTAATTGCCCTTAATTGCTTTGCCTTGCTCTAAAACTTTTTCATATTCTTTCTCATAAACCTTTAAAATGGCTACGCTCATTTACGAGCTAAAGTCCGTTTTCTATTCTTCTACATTTCTTTTCAAAACGAGCAAAGCAATTAAGAGCCCATGGATAACCATGGATGCAAAGGGTGCCTTACACCTTCCCTTTGCATAATTACCCCCCGAACCCTATTTTTATTTAAAAGGTTTTTCCTGTTCTTTTAGCCTTTCTGATTTAATTTGGATAAAATAAAAGTCGATGGCGACTCTTGCTTAACCGCACATTTCAAATAAAGTCAGTTCACCGCATGACAGATATGTTATCGAATCAATTCGTTTCACTAAAGAAAATCGATTAACTTCTAATTTGATAAACTTTGATTTGCAATGCAGTGATAATGGAAGAAGCAAAAAGACAAACACTTGGTGATAATGTTCAAATTGATAGTGATTCAATGTGTGGTGAATTGTGATGTTTATGCAGGTTCTAAATTCACAATTTTAACACTTGAATCGTTGATCAATTTGCAATTATAACCAAATGTGAACAAAACGTAAATGAAAAGATAAAAGCGACAAGAACACGATATTTGTTCAGGCAGTTCGTCGATCGTCCTCTCTACGACTACGTCTGCCCCCAATTCCAAATTGAAATTGGGAAATCTTCCATTAATGTTGAAAGCAGTTTATACAAAGAAAATAACAAAGCGATAAACAATAAACCAAATTTGTTGATCCTTTGAATTTTCTTCCCCCTTAATCTTGAGCCAGATCAAGGTATCCCAAGAGCTTCACTTGATCCCTTTTCTGCAGTGTCTTGAATTGCCTTGAACCCTTGTTCTTCAATCTTCACACTCAGATGGATCCTTGATGAAACCTCTTGATAAAAACTCACAAGATTCACGAATCTTTGGAAGACAAAACCCTCGGATTTTATTCACCAAAAACCCCACAAATCTTCACCCACTAGGAATCTTCAAATCCGTTCCATGGATGTTATCGATCTTGAACGCAAACCCTCAACACAAAAATGATTGTGTATAGTTGTGTTGGAGTTGTGTCGATGATCGAAGATGAGAAGCCTTTGTGTATCTTTCAGTTGTTGGTGTTAAGAACTGCAATAATGAACCTTAGATAATATATATGAGAGCTGATCAGTTGGAGCATAGCAGATCAGCAATTTTGGCACTTTTGATCAAATAGGTCAACCTCTTGTAGTGCTTAGGTCGACCTAACAGAGCTGGATTAACTTTGGATGAAATTCTTCCCAGTTAGGTCGACCTGTTGAAGGCTTAGGTCGACCAGAATCCTGTTGAGATACGTTTTGAGGACTTTTCTTCAGTTTAGGTCGACCTAGTTGTTGTGTGGGTCGACCTAACAGTGAGATGTGTGAATTTCACCAATTTAGGCCGACCTGGGTTGTGAGTAGGTCAACCTGTCTGTGGTATTTCTGAATCCTTCTTGTTTTCCTTGTATTGGGTCGACCTAGATGCAGAGCAGGTCGACCTGCTTTGTCTTGAGTGACCAATACTTAGTTTTCCTTGAGTTCTTCTGCTTGTGCCTTGTTGCTTGTTTGCTTGTGGAGTTTGCCATGGATCAAAAACACCTTTGTGAGTGTGTGCTTGTATTCACAAGATAGGCACGTCTGCCTATCATGATCTAAAGGTACAAGATAGGCATTAGCTTCACGTCTCTTTTTTGGATGTGAAGCTAATGCTCTTTTCGAAGGAACCACATGTTTTGATTGTAGCATGGCCTGAAAAGGCAACCTGAATTTTATGCAATGTTATGATGCATGCGATGTATGATGCAGTGAGCTTCTCAAAATAAATGAGCGCGATGTATGTATACGCATTATGTATGAATGAGGTATGTAATTGAATGATGCATGACTGTTAGCTATGTGATTTGAAGCATGTTAGTAACTTTGAAAAAGAAAGATAAAACCTTTGCTTGTTATTGGTGAAGTTTTTGAAGAAGATCACTGTCGAGGGACTAACATGATTAATGACCGTAGCTAGCAATAGCGAGGGTTCGCCGTTTGTTGTGTAGAAGACAACCAACTTGCTATAGTGCTAGCAAGCTTTTTCAGTTTGTAGGTAACCCACTTATTATAGTTCTAGTAAGTCGTCGCGGTTGGTATACCCTCTCCCTATCGTAGTTTGAGTAAGCTTATCGTAGATGGTAGGGCCCACTTACTATAGTTTTAGTAAGTCGTCGCAGTCGGCCGTACCTGCTTACTATCGTAGTTGGAGCAAGCTTATCATAGATGGTGTGGCCCACTTACTATTGTTCTAGTAAGTCGTTGCAGTTAGCCACACGTGCTTGCTATCGTAGTTTGAGTAAGCTTATCGTAGATTGTATGACCCACTTACTATTGTTCTAGTAAGTCGTCGCAGTTAGCCATACCTGCTTACTATCGTAGTTTCAGCAAGTTTATCGTAGATGGTGTGGCCCACTTACCATAGCTCTGATAAGTCGTCGCAGTTAGCCATACCTACTTACCATTGTAGTTTGAGTAATCCCAAAAGGATCACTTGCTATACCTCTAGCAAGTTCACCTGCACCGATGGGATCCACTTGCCCTGGTTCAGACAAGTTTACCTGCATAGAAGATTGTTTGCTATAGTTCTAGCATGTTTTCCTGCATGAAAAAGATTCACTTGTTTGGAGACTCACGAATCAAGGGTCGGAGAAAACAGCATGTCAAATATTCATGACTCGAGGGTCGAAATGGAAACGATATGTTTAGAAACTCACGACTCGAGGGTCGGACATTCACGACTCGAGGGTCGGAAAACAAACCAATCATAACACGAGGGTTGGAAACTCACGACTCGAGGGTCAAAAAACAAACCTATCACAACACGAGGGTTGGGAACTCACGACTCGAGGGTCGGAAAACAAACCTATCACAACACGAGGGTTGGAAACTGGGCTTTTTGTAGTATGTGAATGCGCTAGATGATATGTATATGCTGATGCGTATGTATATGTTTTATGAGTGAAATGAACAGCAGGGTTGCTATCATCGGCAAGGTTACCGGGATACATCAATCAGGTGATTGGAAACAAACAACAAGGTTATTGTCATCGATAAGGTTACCGGGATACGTCAATCAGGTGATTGGAAATAAACCAACAGCAAGGTTACTGTCGTCGGTAAGGTTACTGGGAAGCAGGTGGACAATGTGGTTTAGCACCAGAGTAATGACTTGGATGTTTTGATGTATGGGATAATGCTTATTGTGGGCCTCCGTTTTCGGCCATACCTCTCGCGGAGAGATACGTGAACTGACTCTTTTATTGTTTCTGCTTTCGTATTTGAAAAATCAGAGAGTCGCCACCGACCTTTTATTTTATCCAATTAAGGAAAGGTTTATAAAAGAAACAGAAAAAAGACCTTTAAGAAATTCTGGGTAAGGGGGTAGGTTATACAAAGGGAAGGTGTTAGCACCCTTTGTATCCATGGGCTCTTTAATTTGCTTAGCTCATTTGTTTTCGATCACTTTTCAATTGCTTTAAAATGCTCGTATGTGGTTTGAGATACCTTTGTAAATTGACTTTGTAATGATCCTTGTGCGGATGTATACAAAGTGTTTTTTATCTTTCAAAAGATGTTTTTGAAAAAAGAACGTTAACTTCGTAATGATCCTTGTTTGGATATATACAAAGTATTGTCTTTTTGGAAAGTTTTATTTTGAAAAACAACAGTGTATGAGAATTTTGTTTGTTTTGATTTGAGCAAGCAAATTAGGAGGTCTACCCTGAGTTATAAGGTCTTTATCCTATTTCCTTTAAAAATCTATCCTATCACCGGATATAAACAAAAGTTCGATTTTGCGTTTGAAATAACAGAATTTGACTTTGATTTTGAAAAGAGTGAGAAGGGATTACCTTAAGAGGTGCAAGTGTGATTGTGTTTGGATTCAGATATTTTATCTTTGAAGTTAGTGATCTAACGATTCAATTTTATCTTTGGCATGTACGCAGTTTATATGTGCTGGAATTTAAAATGCGGAAATGTAAAATGCGGAAAATAAATCTACGCTATTACATCGATTGTGCAGGAAATGTAAACTACGCCTATTTACATGAGTTTGACAACCTATACATTTATCTAGGAATTTAAATTGCAAGAAAATAAAAGAAATGTTTTTTGGATTTTTTGATGATTTATTTTAATTATGATTAATGCATGATTAATTAAATTAAAATGAGGAAAAAAGATGAAAATAGATTTAAACCTAGAAATTAAGTTCAAAATATGTTCAAAAGGTTTGTTAATTAATTTTAAAAGAAAACTAATTTTTTTAGAATTTTTGAAATTGATTTGAAATTTATTAAGTTAATTAACACATAATTATGCAAATAATTATACAAATAATTAAAACTTAAAGAGAAAATTATTCAAAATATGTACAAAATTAGTTTATAATATATAAACAATATTTAATATAAAGAACAAATTTTTTTGTGATTTTTGATTGGTTGAAAATAATTAAAAGATAAATATATGCATATTATCTAATTAATTATACAAAATATTTAAATTACGAAGAAAAATAAAATATTTTTATATCAAAAAATAAAACATTATTTTAGAAGCTTAAAAATATTTTTTATGTATTTTTTGGATTTTTAAAACTATTTTTAATTAATTTTGCAAAGAAATTAAAATAAAATAGAAAATAAAAGATAGTAATCAGGTGTGATGATTTATGAGGGAACATGGTGTGGCTGCGTGTTTTGGAGCGTTGGATGAGATTATGAGATGATCCAAGGGCTGTGGGATGAGGTTACATCGCAGCCACATGGAAATCAGAGCATGTGATCATTCAGATATTCAAAGTCCACGCTGGGACCCACACTGGCTGACCAACGAATGAGAGGACGAGAATCTGCCACGCGTGCTGGTCAAAGATTCAACGTCACTATTCATCATCTTCCTCCTTGGTACCTGCGGATTTTCTTGCAGACTTACCTGCGGATTTTCTTGTGGATTTTCTTTCAGATTTCCATGCATTTGGAAACCTACAAAAACAGCTATGAACAAAAACAAAAGGGACCCAGATCGACTTAAAATGTCTTCCTGAACACGATGGTGGCGTTAGTTTTTCTATTTGAGGGCTGTAGCTATGGATTCGAAGAGATTAAAGTTTGAACATGCATGAACACTCATCAATGGTATTGAGCAATTTTCACGTGGAAACCAACATGTTAAAGCCCAGACCTGCTCTATAGGACCTCATGAGCTTATTAGAATGATTAGATTACATTGAGGTTGATTAAATATAGGAAAACGAAAATCAATTATGTATGAATATGAAGAACACTATGCACGTGTTACGACTCTCATGAGACCATTTTAAGGGTTCATTCTTACTCTATATGATCTCTGAAGATGATTGGAAAGCTTATTTTGTATTGATATTGATTAGAAATATGAAAATGAAAATTACAAAGTTTGGAGATTTTTTGAGAATTTTGTGAAGTTGATGGCTATCTCTCTTGCTATATTTCGTGTCTCCTTTGTTGTTGAAGTATGCCAAGCTATTTATAGGCCAAGAGTGCTTAGAAACTAAGCCAAGAAGTATTGATTGTCTTTGTTGAATTCTTGATTTTTAAATATTAAAAATCTTTGAATTGTTGACCAAGTCTTGCTTCTCTTCAATGCTCTTGCCTTGTACTTCAATCTTTTGCAGAAAATTAAAGATTCTTGGATGACTCATGCTTAGAAAATAAGCTATCCATTATCCTTCCATTTTCCATTTTCATTTAATCTTAAAATAGAATAAAATTAAACCAAAAATGGATAAAAATTGTGTGGGCTTTGTCTTGGTCGTGGGAGGCCCATAATATCATGGAAAATATGTTTGAACTATGAAAACTTGGCCCCATTTGGAAAAAATACATTTTTGAGCAATGTTGGTTTTATGCATTTTCCCAAAATTTAGCCAACTTCAACAAGGTGTAAATCCTTCAATTTTTGTCATATGAAGGAGATCTTGCACTTTTTGGAAACCTAAAAGAGTCCTCTAACCAATGTCTTTGGTCTCATGTCAAAATGATTTTTGATGCTCCTTGTGTGTCCTTTTGAAAAAAGTGTCTTTTTGTTGACTTTGAAAATGACCTGCAATGTCTTTGTCCATATTTTTCAAATGGTGAATCTAATGACCATGGGACCAATTGCATTTGAAAGATAATTGAATTTACTTCAAAATGAGCTTTGGTTTGAATTTTTTGGATGAAGGATGTGAGAGTTATGACCAGTCAAAGTTCAGTTGACTTTTCAAGCAAAAACCCTAATTTTGAATCTTAGGGTTTTGTTGAGTTTTGATCTTTTCTTGATGAATTATGATCATCCAATGATAAAATGATGAATCCTTTGACAAAATATGGATGTTGACAAAAATTTTCATTTTTGACTGTCTGTTGACTTTTTTGGTCAAACGGGTCGTCTGTTGACTGTTTGAGCTGCTGACGGTGCGTCTGAGTGAATTGAAGTCTGAAAATTTGTGTGATGGTACTTTGAGATATATGGAGGTCCATGAAATCCATTTGAGGTCTCAAAAACTTGTTTCTCCTGTAAAAACAAGAAACCCTAGTTAGGGACTGTTTGCGTAGGAGACAGTTAAGCGTACCTGATTTTTGTGCAGTGCTGAGTCTCTGCTAATCATGTGATATTCAGAAGACTTCTAGGACAAAAATCTTGGAATTTTGAAATTGCAAAAGTTTGATTTGATTGATGGTACAAAACATGGAGAATTGTACTGTCAGCAGTTTGACTGTCAACTGACTGTTCAGGTATTAATGTAGCAGTTAGAGTGAAAAATCAACAGTCAAAGTTAATTTTCTTTTTGTTGTTTTTGTTTTATGTGAAAAATGAAAGTTTATTTACATGACTTGTTAAAAAACAGACATAATAAATAACTAATATTTACTGTACGCGAGCAAAATTACCGATAATAACCCTGAAAAATATTTACTGCACAGAAAAATAAATATTTAAATGGCAGAAAACACACAAACTATTATCTTAATAATTAAGCAACATTATGACAAATAGTACAACATTTAATACTGACAATACAAATATTACATACTATAATGAACAGTACGACGAGTAAACGGTGCATTTAAGAAAATAGGAGATACGACAAACTTTAAGAATGACGATTGATAACCCATGCTACAAATAATAACATGTAGATCATTGGGAATTCAAGCATCCCAGGTCCACAGTCTTCTGGGCTATGTAGACAAAAGAAAGACATGATTACCACCACGACGGTGATGATCATAAGAAAACACATTTCCCACCGCTTCGCCATTTTATCTGAGAAGAAGAAAGAATGGATATGAAGTAGGAATTTGAGAGATGAGTTAGAATTTGATGTGAGATTTTATGGAAAAAAATGAGAGGTATTTATAGAATGAAAAGAAGGGTAGAGACGTTGGGGAATGAAGTGATTCCGTACAAAAGGAAAATTTGAGTGGAGGTAAGATTTGAAAGAAAGTGTATGATAGTGTTGGGAAAAAGAGAGATGTATAGAATAAAGTTAGAATTTGATTTTTGAAAAAGAGATTTGAAAGGATTTTGAAAATAATGGAATATAGTACAAAAATTAGTGGGAAACAAAAGATAATAATAATCTACTTGTTACCAGTACAGTCTGAGTTTCCTGATTCTGCGCTTGCAAAAGATTTAATTCTGTGCCAATTGTGTCAGTACTATTTATCTGTAAATAAATATCAAATAAATAGCGGGTGTGAAGTAATAAACAGTATTTGGCGTTTGCGTAAGAATAAATTCAATTGCAAGCCAAAATACTGTATAAGAAAAATTCTAAAAACTAAGTATTTCACATGTCAGGATATTTATTGAAATAAAAATCCATGATTATATGAGACTCTTAATTTTTAGATTGGAGTTGTCTTGAAAAAAGATGCGGGCAAATTTTGGGGTATAACAGTTGCCCCTATTCAATCTTCTTAAACCTGAAGAGATTGTCTGAAATCTGAAGGTAGAAGATGATTGAATATTTAGATACCCTGAAAATTTGCACTTACCTTGATCAGAAGAGATGTTGGAAGTTGCATTTGAATGTTGTCTGCGAAATGTTGTTGGTAGATTGAAACATTACCTGAGATGGGCTTTCAGATGCCACCTGGCAAATGTGTTGAAGGTTTGTTCATCAGAATGAATCCATTGATTATATCTTGATGAAGGATTTGAAAGTCTTTGCGTTGACTGTTTCGGAACCGTCCAAGGTTACCGCTTTAAGTCTTGGAGGATGATTGTTACGGAACTTGTCCAAAGTTTTTCTGATTCAGATTTTGGAAGTTGATCATTGTGGAACCGTCTGAGGTATCAGCTTTAGATCTTCGATGGTAGATCGTTCTGGAACCGTCTTGAGGTATCAACTTTAGATCTTTGATGCTAGATCATTCTGGAACCGTCTGAGGTATCGACTTTAGATCTGCAATGGTAGATCATTCTGGAACCATCTTGAGGTATTGACTTTAGATCTTTGATGCTAGATCGTTCTGGAACCGTCTGAGGTATCGACTTTAGATCTGCAATGGTAGATCGTTCTGGAACCGTCTGAGGTATCGACTTTAGATCTGCGATGGTAGATCGTTCTGGAACCGTCTGAGGTATCGACTTTAGATCTGTGATGGTAGATCGTTCTGGAACCGTCTGAGGTATCGACTTTAGATCTGCGATGGTAGATCATTCTGGAACCGTCTGAGGTATCGACTTTAGATCTGTGATGCTTGTTTTTGAGTTGATAAGTGATTTGAAAGGAGAAATCTCTTCAGAATGAATCTTCGGCTTGATTATATCTGAGAGAACCATTCATGGAATTCATGTGAACACTGCATGTGATTGAGAACATCTTTGTTGAAGATATCCGTCTGCCTGAAAAATCAAGTTAGTGATATGCAATGTTTATGATGCATGTAATGTAAGATATTCTCAAGCTAAAGGAGAAATATGCATGTGATGTTGTGTATGAATATGCGTATGATGTATGATGTATGATGTATGCTGTATGATGTATGATGTATGATGTATGATGTGAGTGTGTCAAGCTTCTAGTTGGGAAAATGAATTCCCACTAGTCATCTGGACATGAATGTATTGTGATTGTTGATGATTTTTTGTCTTGTGTGAGTACCCTTGGCTGGGGACCTTCTTTGAGAACCATGGTGCTCTTTTGAAGGATCTTCGAATACCGCTTGGGGATGAAAGGTAATTGGAAGTTCTGATTTCGATGTCCTTTTAAGTGGGAGAGAGGAAGATGCATAATCCTCCGATGCACTATCTGACCAGGTCTTGGTGTGGAGATCACACCTTCTGGAGATAGTAATCTGGAACAGCCCTGCTGGGGGATAAGATTTCTTGAGTCACTTCTTTTGGGAGAGAAAATCTATTTGAGGAATTTGCTGAGAAATGTGTTTCTTGTGGGGATTTCTCTTTTGATGATGGCCAGATGATTGGGACATTACCTGAATGCTATTCCTGTTTTTCCTGGTAAACATCAATCATATTCAAATGCACATGTTCATTCAAAATTATCATTGGGACGTTTACGTATCCAAAACAGAAAGAGTGAAAATGGTGATTTTTGAGCCTAAGCTGCATCGATTTTTTTGAAAAAGAGCCATGATAGGCTGATTAGTACAAGGAAACAAAAATCCTAGTAATAGGAAATTGTCATAAAGTTTTGAAAAGTTTTTATAAAGATAAATATCTATGTGAAAATAATCCAGTCAAGTTTCGATTCTGCTATTGCCAATCTGTCTTCGAGCATCTCATCCCTCACTTGTTGGAAGAAAGTAATTGGACTGATCGGTGTCTTTGATGTGTTGAATCTTGACGGTGAGTAGGCAGCTGAATGGAACATAGTTGTACGCTTATATTCCCTAACTTTTGCCTAGGCTGCCTTTTCAGGTTTTCAGCCTACCGGGATAGCTATATATTTTTTTTTGCCTAAGTTGCCCTTTCGGGTTTTCAACTTAGCGAGCTGTTTTTTAAGCGAAGTATTTTTTGACTATGTCCGCATTCACAGGGTGTGGGAAATCCTCGCCATCCATAGTGGTAAGCAACATGGCACCGCCGGAGAATATTTTCTTGATTACGAATGGTCCCTCATAGGTGGGAGTCCATTTGCCTCTGGGATCACCTTGTGGTAAGATGATGCGTTTGACAACCAAGCCACCAGTTTGGTATGCTTGACTTTTGACTTTTTTGTTGAAGGCTTTGATCATATGCTTTTGGTATAGCTGACCATGACAAATAGCTGCGAGCCTCTTCTCATCAATCAAGTTTATCTGGTCTAACCGTGTTTGAATCCAATCGTCTTCGTCTAGATCGACTTCTTTCATAATCCTTAGGAAAGGAATTTGAATTTCAATTGGAAGAACTGCCTCCATACCATAGACTAAGGAGAATGGAGTTGCCCCTGTTGAAGTACGCGCTGATGTGCGATAACCATGAAGAGCAAAAGGTAACATCTCATGCCAGTCTTTGTAGGTTACTGTCATTTTTTGTATGATTTTCTTGATGTTTTTATTGGCAGCTTCCACTGCGCCGTTCATCTTTGGTCGATATGGAGAGGAATTATGATGTTTGATTTTGAACTGTGTGCAGAGTTCAATAATAATTTTGTTGTTTAAATTTGTGCCATTGTCCGTGATGATCCTTTCAGGGATGCCATACCGACAAATGAGATTGTGCTTGATAAATCGAGCCACAACATTCTTGGTGACAGAAGCAAATGAAGCTGCTTCTACCCATTTTGTGAAGTAATCAATAGCGACCAGGATGAAACGATGTCCGTTGGAAGCAGTGGGCTTGATTTCTCCAATCATATCAATACCCCATATTGCAAAAGGCCAAGGAGCCGTCAGCACGTTTAACAAGGCTGGAGGTACATGTACTTTGTCAGCATATATCTGGCATTTGTGACAGGTTCAGGAGTGATGATGGCAGTCTGTTTCCATGGTAGACCAGTAATACCCTGCTCTTAGGATCTTTTTAGCCATTGTATGTCCACTTGAATGAGTACCGAAGGCACCATCGTGTATGTCTTCCATAATCTGTTCTGCTTCCTTCTTGTTTACACAACGAAGTAAAGTCGAGTCATGGTTGTGTTTGTATAGGGTTCCACTACTTAGAAAGAATTTGGCAGCAAATCTCCTTAGAAACTTTCTATCGTTAATGGATGCCCCTTCAGGGTACTCCTGAGCTTCGAGATATCTTTTTACTTCATGGAACCATGGTTTTTCTTCTGTTCCTTCGGCATCGATCTTATTGCAATAGGATGGTTCATCTTGTCTGTAAATGGTGATCATCGGCGCCTCATTGTCCCACCTGACTTTGAACATGGATGACATGGTAGCTAAGGCATCAGCTAGTTGATTTTCCTCACGTGGGATGTGTTCGAAAGTGATTTCTTCGAAGTAAGGAATCAAACTCATCACATATTCTTTGTAAGGAATTATATTCGGGTGCTTCGTGTCCCATTCCCCTTTGACTTGGTAAATTACCAAGGCCGAGTCTCCGTAGACCTCTAGGAACTTGATTCTTAGATCAATTGCAGCTTTAAGACCCAGAATACATGCTTCGTATTCGGCTATATTGTTAGTGCAGTTGAAGCATAATCTGGCAGTGAATGGTGTATGACCTCCTGCAGGGGAGATGATCACAGCTCCGATGCCATTACCAAGTGCGTTAGAAGCTCCGTCAAAAACCATAGTCCACCGGGATCCTGGCTCGGGTTCTTCTTCTGGTCCTGGTTGTTTGTAGTCATTGACTAGCATAATGTCTTCGTCTGGGAAGCCAAAATTCAGTGCTTGATAATCATCCACTGCTTGATGAGCCAGATGATTAGCTACCACACTTCCTTTGATTGCTTTTTGTGAAGTGTATTGAATGTCATATTCTGTTAAGATCATTTGCCATCTTGCTATTCTTCCAGAGAGAGCAGGTTTTTCGAACACATACTTGATAGGATCCATTTTGGAGATTAGGAAAGTGGTGTAATTTAGCATATACTGTCTTAGTCGGCGAGCCACCCATGCTAAGGCACAACAAGTTTTTTCGAGTAGTGAGTATCTTGTTTCACACTCGGTAAACTTCTTGCTAAGATAGTAGATTGCGTGCTCCTTTCGGCCGGACTTGTCATGTTGCCCTAGTACACACCCCATTGAGTCTTCTAACACAGTTAGCTACATTATCAGAGGTCTTTCATCCACAGGTGGCAACAATATTGGCGGTTTCTGGAGATACTCTTTGATTTTGTCAAAGGCTAACTGGCATTTGTCATTCCACCTTTCCACTTGATCTTTCTTCAACAGTTTGAAGATCGGCACACAAGTAGTAGTCATGTGGGCAATAAATCGGGCGATGTAATTCAGACGTACCAAGAATCCTCTGACTTGTTTCTCGGTACGAGGTATAGGCATTTCTTGAATGGCTTTGACCTTGGCGGGATCAACCTCAATACCTTTGCTGCTGACGATGAAACCTAAGAGTTTGCCGGATCTTACTCCAAAGGTACACTTATTTGGGTTTAGTCGCAACTTGTATTTCTTGATTCTGTCAAACAACTTGTGTAAATGACCCAGATGTTCTTCCTCGGTGTTGGATTTTGCAATCATATCATCGACATACACCTCTATCTCCTGATGAATCATGTCATGGAACAGAGCTACCATTGCACGTTGATAGGTTGCTCCTGCATTCTTTAAACCAAAGGGCATTACTTTGTAACAAAAGGTTCCCCAGGGTGTTGTGAAGGTTGTTTTTTCCATGTCTTCGGGTGCCATCTTGATTTGATTGTACCCCGAGAATCCATCCATAAAGGAGAATACCTTGCATTGTGCGGTATTGTCAACTAGTACATCGATGTGTGGTAAAGGG
Organism: Vicia villosa; assembly: GCF_029867415.1. Classification (NCBI taxonomy): domain Eukaryota; kingdom Viridiplantae; phylum Streptophyta; class Magnoliopsida; order Fabales; family Fabaceae; genus Vicia; species Vicia villosa. The sequence goes on from NC_081186.1 coordinate 38,460,007, forward strand.
AAATCATCTTTGGGGCTTGCCCGGTTCAGATCTCTATAGTCTATGCACATTCTGACTTTCCCGTCCTTTTTTAGGCACAGGCACGATGTTAGCTATCCAAGGAGGATAACTTACAACTTTCAGGAATCCGGCATTGAATTGCTTTTCAACCTCGTCTTTGATCTTTTTTGACATATCAGGCCTACTCCTTCGTAGTTTCTGTTTGACTGGAGTGCTACCTTCTTTGATTGGCAGGCGATGAACCACAATGTCCGTGTCAAGGCCTGGCATATCTTCATAGGACCAGGCGAATATCTCGACGTAATCTTGCAACAATTGGATTAGTCTTTGTTTGACACTGTTTTCTAAATCAGCCCTTATTTTGACTTCTTTCTTTTCCTCGTTGCTGCCCAAGTTGATGACCTCAATTGGTTCCTCATGAGGCTGTATGGCATTGTCTTCTTGTTCTAGCAGCCTTGCAAGTTCTTTTGGTACTTCACAATCTTCCTCACTTTCGTCCTCAGTTTGGTAGATCGGATTTTCAAAGTCATGACGGGCAATAGCAGAATCGTTATCGACTGGATCCAACGTGAATGTGAATCTGCATTTTTATTTACGTGGGTGTGTGTGAGAAAACATAACTATTTTGAAAGCAAAGACAGAAAGAAAAAGGATCGCAAAATTTTAAATATGCAAACGTCCCATGATTTTATTGAATGCACATGATCATGATATGACAAGCCCTTATAAAAGGACCAGTGTGCTTCGGGCAAGGCACACGGCTTTCAAGCTCATGGTTCGATAGTTCAGGAACCATTTTTATGTTTGCATAATATACACAAAGAAAACAGGAAATGGCATTTACTCCTGGTCAAAGGAGATCACATCCTCAGCTTTCCAGTTGTTCAATCCATTGTTGTGAGCAGGGAGTATCCAGCTGTTCCATTTACAGTTGTCTTCTTCATCTTGCACAGCATTGATTTCATTAGTGGGGGAATGAGCCGGTGATCTTCCGGGATAAGCGATATACTCTGCTGGATACGAGAGCCCAGGCTGAGATATCTCTGTTGGCTGAGCAAGATGCTCGATAAGGCCGTCCCATCCAGTCGGGATGATATTTTGAATAGAGACTTGTGTATCCTGGTGAGGAGTGTATTCTGACAGAAAGCAACCCTCGTTATTTGGTGTTTCCATAGCTTCTTCAAGAGTAAAATTGTCGTCGTAATGTTCATCCCATCCAGTTGGGACAATGTCCTCCATAGCAATTTTTGAGCTCGGAGGAGCGGAATATTTCACCATATAGTCATATTTGCCACTGGGCTCTCCTAGCGTATCCCATACTTCTTTGGGTGGATTTTGATATTGCTCAGCGATGGGACTTGTGAAACTTTTGTCATTTTCAAATTGATCACCCCATCCAGTCGGGGTAATGTCTTCCATAGCAATATAAGAATTCTGAGGTGCGGTATACTGATAATTATACCCGCCACTTGGTTCCCACAGCATCCCACATTCCCATGGAAATGGGTGGAATTTCATCTGGATATGGCTGAATGATATGGTTCAAAAACACTCCCTCATCTTCAATGGCGTTTACTCCTTGGCTAACGAAGTGTGACATTAATCCTCCAGAACGAGGACTTTGATCATTCTTTTGATTTCCACTATCATAGCCCAGGCCTAGCTTGTCGGACTTGTAGGGTATATCGGGAAGTTGTCCCCATACTGTGCAATCACCTTGTTCGATCACAGCTTTGGCATCTTTGAGAGAAGCCATAGTTGTAGTTGGAATAGCAGGAATATGCTTGGTGGTAGAGACATCTGGAGAGACCACCTCAAAAGATTGGCAGGGAGTTTCGATGAATTCGTCATCCAACTCAACATATTTGGAATTGCTTAGGTGACTAACCACATATTCTTCTTCGCCATAAACTGTGGCAATCTTTCCTTTTACTGGATACTTCAACTTCTGATGCAGGGTAGAAGTTACAGCGTTTGCCCCATGTATCCAAGGGCGTCCAAGTAAACAGGAATATGCTGGGTGAATTTCCATTACGTAAAAGATAGAATCAAAGATCTGAGAGCCCACTCTGATTGGGAGATTCACTTTTCCGTATACCGTTCTTGTTGACCCGTCAAAGGCTCTTACCACAACATCGCTTGGTTGTAACACAATTCCTTCGAAGTCAAGCTTTTCTAGTACTGTTTTTGGCAATACGTTCAAAGAAGAACCGTTATCTACCAGCACATGAGATAGAGTGGTGCCATTACATTCAATGGAGATATGTAGGGCTTTGTTGTGATTTTTTCCAGCAGGGGTTAGATCAATATCAGAGAAACCGAGGCCATTGTTCACGGTTAGATTGGCAACACAATTTTCAAATTGATCGACTGAAATCTCTTGAGGCACATGCGCAGCTTTCAGGAACTTCATCAGAGCTTTGGCATGAGCTTCTGAATATTTTAGCAGAGATAGCATTGAGATTTTTGAAGCAGTGTGCCCCAGTTGCTCAACAATATTGTAATCACTCTTGCAGATGATTTTCAATATTTCCTCCATTTCTTGCTTTGATGGATCCTCAGCAGTGATCTCCACCGGTGTTTGAACTTGTTCAACTTGTGGCTCTTTGCCTCGAGCGCTGTCATCTTGATTAGGAACTGGGACCCGGACTGGACCAGCAGCAACATTTGGAGAAATTTCTGGTGAAAAGATTCTTCCACTTCTCGTGATCTTGCTGGTACCCACAATATTATCCACAGTCGGAGCAGTTAACTTTGTGGCCTCTTTAGTCGAGGTATCCTGCTTAACTCCATGGACATAAACATTAGTATCGTAACCCCACGGGACAGCTTTGTCTGAGGAGTATGGAAATGGAGTTGGACTAGCAATGATTACTGATGCCACTTCGAGTGTAGCAGAAATTTTGAACGGAGCCTTGGCATAGATTTTGAATGGTAAGCTGGAGATCACTGAGGCATCCTCTATTCTCATCCCGTTTGCAAAGACTTCGCATAACACGTCCATAGAAGGGAGCCTCTCAAACATAATGATACGGCGATCCATCCACTTTTGAATTCCCATTCTCAGATTTTCACAACCGTTGGGCGAACAGGTGCAATAAAAGAAATCGGGGTCACACCCTGGAAAGTAACCAGCTTGGGTTAATTTTCCTTTGACTTCGAAGAGTGGAGTTGACAATTCGTTCACATCATAGATGTAAACAGTGTCCAGGATAGCGTTAACAGTTTTGTCATGCTTTGGCATAGGTGCAGTGATGACATTTGGAGTCTATGGAGGATCGAATTCAATTTCCCCAGCATCTATCATATCTTGTATTTTATTTTTCAGGGCCCAGCAGTGATCTGCGTCATGTCCTGGACAGTTTAAGTGATACGCACATGTTGCATCGGGGCGATAACTCGGAGAGGTAGTGTTGACATTCTTTGGAGGATCTTTTAATGTGATCAAATCTGCTTTTAGCAAATGCTGCAATGCCTGAGAGATTGGCATATTGATTCTGGTGAAATTTCTTCTTGGCGCATCTGGTCGACGCGTATATTTTGGCTGTTGATCTTTTTGAGGCGCAGATGCGGAGATCAGAACTGCCCCTACAGATTGGTGATGCTCACTTTTGCGACCCTTCTGAATTTGCATTGTATTGACCTCATTTCTTCCACTGATGGGCCTTTTTGTAGTACCAGAGGAGGAGCCTATTTGAATTTTTCCATTTTGAATGCCACTTTCGACACGTTCTCCGGTCAATATCAGGTCAGTGAAACCTGATGATGAGCTTCCCAGTAAATGACTATAGAAAGGGCCAGTTAAAGTGCCCATGAACATGTCGACTAGCTCGCGATCAGATAAGGGTGGTTGAACCCTTCCAGCCATATCTCTCCACTTTTGCGCATATCCTTTGAAACTCTCTTTTGGTGCCATAGACATGCCCCTTAGTTGAGTACGGGTTGGTGCAAGATCAGCATTGTATTGGTACTGTTTGTAAAAAGCAGCAGCTAACTCTTCCCAAGTATGAACCTTTGTACTTTCCAGTTGGTAGTACCACTCAAGTTGTGTACCCGACAAACTTTCTTGGAAGAAGTGAATCCATAATTTGTTATCTGTTGTGTGAGGTTGTATCTTCCTCACATAGGATCTCAGATGTAGCTTTGGGCAAGAAACTCCATCATATTTTGCAAAGACAGGAACTTTGAATTTTGGAGGGATAACAACATCCGAGATGAGTCCCAGATCATTGAAATCTAAGCCAGGTATTTTTTGTATCTCCATAGCTTTCATACGTTCTTCCAGCTGCTGGTACTTGTCATCATCCGGTTCGTCTCCAGAATGATCATCTTCTTTATTGGAAGAGAGAGAGGGTTTAGCAGAACCCTGGTTGCTGTGATTATCTCCTTGTTCACCATCACCGACTATTTCAGGGATCGGTGGTTTTTTGAAGGCTTGTCTCCTAATCTGCGTCATTTTAAAGGCTTGTCTGTTAGGTCGACCCAGCACCAAATTAGGTCGACCAACTGCTACAAAATTTCAATTTCTCTATTATTATGATCATTAGCTACATGCTCCACGTACACAGTTTTTTTTGCATATCTGTTGGAATGGTCTATTATACCTGTTTTTTTTACTATCTACCTCTTATATACTACTATGAATGCTCGAGTTTCATCTATGTTTCTCTCGTTACTCTCCTCTTCTGTTTCGTTGTATCTCTTTTAATGTTGTCAAAGGGGGAGATAGATGCTGAGTGTACGGGGGAGCTCAGCGGAGTATACGGGGGAGCTTTTACCACTTATTGCTAAAGCTTCTACTACCGGTTTGCCATCATCAAAAAGGGGGAGTATGTGAATACAAGATCACATTCACAAAGATGTTTTTGATTCATGGCAAACTCAACAAGCATACAAGCAACAAGGCACGAGCAGAAGAACTCAAAGAAAAGCAAGCATTGATCACTTATAACAGAGCAGGTCGACCTACTATGCATATAGGTCGACTCAACACAAGCAAAACAAGAAGAATGCAGAAAAGCAGCAGCTAGGTCGACCTACTGTCAACCTAGGTCTACCTAAAATGAAGAAAATCTCATACACTTCTGCTAGGTCGACCCACACATCAACTAGGTCGACCTAAATTGAAGAAATGTCCCAAAACGCACTTGAAGAGAATTATGGTCGACCTACTTCCCTAACAGGTCGACCTAACTGGGAGCAAATATCATTCAAAGTTAATGCACCTCTGCTAGGTCGACCTAAGCACTACAAGAGGTCGACCTAATTGATCAAAAATGCCAAAATTTATGGTTTTCTCTGCTCCAACTGATAAGCTCTCATATATATTGTCCAAGGTTCAATTATTACAATCAACACCAACGACTGAAAGATACACAAAGTCTTCTCATCTTCGTTCTTCATCATCTCCAACACAATTACATATAATCATTCTTGCGTTGAGGGCTAGTGATCGAGTTCGATAATGTCCATGGAACGGAATTGAAGATTCCTAGTGGGTGAAGATTTGTGGGGTTTTTGGTGAATAAAATCCGAGGGTTTTGTCCTCCGAGATAGGTGTTCCTTGGGGGTTTTTATCAAGAGGTTTCATCAAGGATCCATCCTAGTGTGAAGATTGAAGAACAAGGGTTCAAGGCAATTCAAGACACTGCAGAAAACGGATCAAGTGAGGCTCTTGGATCACCTTGATCTGGCTCAAGATTAAGGGGGAAGAAGATTCAAAGGATCGACAAATTCGGTTTATTGTTTATCGCTTTGCTTTCTTCTTTGTATAAACTGCTTTCAACATTAATGGAAGATTTCCCAATTTCAATTTGGAATTGGGGGCAGACGTAGTCGTAGCGAGGACGATCGACGAACTGCCTGAACAAATATCGTGTTCTTGTCGCGTTTATCTTTTCATTTACATTCTGTTCATATTTGGTCATAATTGCAAAATTGATTAACGATTCAAGTGTTAAAATTGTGAATTAAAGTTCTGCATAAACATCACAACTCACCACATCTTGAATCATCATCAATTTGAACATTATCACCAAGTGTTTGTCTTTTTGCTTATTCCATTATTACTGCATTGCAAACCAAAGTTTGTCAATTTAGAAGTTAATTGATTTTCAGCTGTGAAACGTATTGATTCGATAACATATCACTTCATCGTTAATCTCAATTATCTTATGGTTTTGTCACATATACGACCCTTGCAATAACGGTCCGGAATAGACGCAAGTCGATTCAGAACCGCTTTCGCTTTAGTTCGAAATAATCCCGAAAAACTCTGTGAGATCTATTCACCCCCCTCTAGATCCTCAGGCCAGCGTCTAACAAGTGGCATCAAGAGCTTGGTTAATTCCGTGCTACGTGAAACACTTATTGGAAAAATGGCTTCCGAACCTAAAGGGGCTCATAATAGAGCTCCAGTTTTCAACGGTGAAAACTACGACTATTGGAAGGATTGTATGTGTGTCCATATCAATGCAATTGATAGGAACATCTGGACAGCTATTATTAATGGTCCCTTTCAGATCACCATAACAAATGCAGCTGGTGCAGTTGTCCCAAAACCAGAAAATACTTGGGATGCTGAAGATGAAAAGAGATATGCATACGATTGGAAAGCGAGAAACATTCTAATCTCAGCTCTAGGAGTTGATGAATACTATCGCGTTTCCCATTGTAGATCCGCTAAAGCTATGTGGGACACATTGCAAGTTGCCCACGAGGGAACCGATGATGTCAAACTAGCTAGGATCAATACGTTAACTCAAGAGTTTGAACTGTTCCACATGGAAGATGGTGAATCCATCGAAAACATGCAGAAGAGATTCGTTCACCTGAAAAATCGCTTAAATTCTCTTGATAGACCTGTTTCCAATTCAGTTGCTACTAACAAAATCTTAAGATGTTTGAACAGGGAATGGCAACCCAGAGTTACAGCAATAAAGGAAGCAAATGATATAAACACCTTAGACATTACCACTCTCTTTGGTAAACTAGAGGAACATGAACAACACCTTAAATGCCTTGACATGCATGAGAAAAGGGCAAAGAAAGAAAAGAACATGGAGAAAGAGGTAGAGAAGAAGTCAATAGCTCTAAAGGCTTCAAGTTCCAAGACCTCAAGACAAGAGCTAGAGGATAGTGATACAAGTGATGACGAAGACTCCGATGATGAGGAAATGGGACTGTTTGTGCGAAGATACAACAAATATCTAAAGAAAAATGGAGCAAAACATTCTGACAAAGGCTTGATCAACTATAGAAAGCAATCAAACAAGTTCAAACAAGATGACAACAACAAAGGAAAAATCAAAGGCCCTTGCTTTAATTGTGGGAAAGCCGGTCACTACAAACCGGATTGTCCATACCTTAAGAAGGAAAAAGAGAAGAACCAAAGCAAAGGTCATAACAAATCTAAAAGAGCCTACATAGCATGGGAAAGTGATTCATCTAGTGAAAGCTCATCAAGCGATGAAGAAGAATCAGCAAACTTATGTTTTATGGCTCATCAACACAAGAAAAAGAAAGCTGTAAGTCATCTTAAACCTGAACTCATAGATAAGGTATCTCATTCTCAACTAAAACTTGCTTTTGAAGAATTACATAGAGATGCAATTGAAGCTTTCAAGCTTTTGGCCTCAAATAAGAAAATCTTTTCATATCTTGAATCAAAAGTTGAGAAAACCGAAAAGGATATGGAAGCTTTAAAACAATCTATGCTAGACATTCAAAAGGATAAAGTTGAAATAGATCCTACATCCTGGTTTGGTTGTGAGACATGTCACATTTGGCAAAAAGAAGTAAGAGATCTAAAAGCCAAATTAGACAAGGCTCTACAACCAAAAGTGACTTTTGCGGTTGATCCAAATAAGTTCAAAAGATCGTATACTCCTTTATATAGTAAATACACTTTTGTACCTAAAGTGTCAACTAGCAAAACAGCATATTCTCATCATATTACCTGTCATTATTGTTGCAAAAAGGGCCATACCATTGAAAAATGAAAATTTAGGAGGATTTTAGTTCCTAAAGGAGTATTTCAATGGTTGCCTAAGTGCAACAAATTATGTACTCACTACCAAGGACCCAATGAAAATTGGGGACCTCCCTCTCTAAATTAATTGTGCAGGAAAAGTGTCTTGACATTGCCGAAAGGCTGTGGTTCCTTGATAGCGGATGTTCAAGACACATGACGGGAGACATATCTCTTTTCGTTGAGTTTCAAGCAAAGAAAAAGGGGTATGTCACCTATGGAGACAACAATCGGGGAGCCATTCTTGGTAAAGGAAGTGTAGGTAACCCTTCTACCACGACTATAACTGATGTACTGCTAGTAGAAGGCCTTAAGCATAATCTTTTAAGTATAAGTCAATTGTGCGACAAAGATTTTAAAGTACTGTTTACAAATTCTGGCTGCACAATAGAACATACTAAGAAAAGAGACATTATGTTTAATGGCTTAAGAGTAAACAACATCTACATGCTAAACTTGGATGAGGTATCTAAGTCTAGTACCAAGTGTCTAATTGCTCTAGGCGAAGACTCATGGCTTTGGCATAGACGTCTCGCCCACATAAATTTTGACTTACTTAATAAAGTTGTCACAAAAGATTTAGTAATCGGCTTACCTAAAATGAAGTTTTCAAAAGATCATCTATGTGATGCTTGTCAAAAGGGAAAGCAAACAAAAATCTCTTTTAAATCAAAGAACGTGGTTTCAACATCACGCCCTCTTGAACTACTTCACATGGATCTCTTTGGCCCTTCAAGGACTAAAAGCATAGGTGGAAACACCTATGGTTTTGTCATTGTCGATGATTACTCTAGATTTTGTTGGACAATCTTTCTACCTAGTAAGGATCAAACTTTTCTAGCTTTCACACAATTTGCAAGATTATGTCAAAATAAAATGAACACCAAAATAGTTGCAATTCGAAGTGATCACGGTGGAGAGTTTGAAAACTATCTTTTTGAAAAATACTGTGATAAACATGGAATTGAGCATAACTTTTCAGCTCCTAGAACACCACAACAAAATGGAGTGGTTGAACGTAAAAATCGGGTTCTAGAGGAGCTGGCAAGAACAATGCTGAATGAGGGTAGTCTACCTAAGTATTTCTGGGCTGACGCGGTTAGCACCGCATGTTATGTTTTGAATAGGATAATAATACGTCCTATACTGAACAAAACTCCCTATGAATTACTAAAAGGTAGAAAACCAAATGTATCTCATCTCCATGTATTCGGTTGCAAGTGTTTTGTCTTGAACAATGGTAAGGATAATCTTGGTAAATTCGATGCTAAAGCTGATGAGGGCATATTCCTTGGTTACTCACAATCCAGCAAAGCATATCGGGTATATAATAAGAGATTACTTATAGTAGAAGAGTCAGTACACGTGTCTTTTGATGAATCTTATACAAAATATGTCGAGAAAGGTCTTTCGTTTAATGGTGCAGGTCCATCCACTGAAGACATTGTCAAAGATAAGGAAGACGAGAATGAAAGTATTGTAAAGAAAGATGCTGAGAAAGAGAAAAATGAGTCTCATGATGAAAATGAAAAGGAAAGCATATCAAATAATGAAGAACTTCCTAAGGCTTGGACAAATGTGAAAGACCATCCAATTGACAACATAATAGGAGACATCTCAAAAGGCGTTACAACACGCTCAAAGATAAGTAACTTCTGTCATCATTTTGCTTTTGTTTCACAAGTTGAGCCGAAAAACGCTAAGGACACATTACTTAATGAGCATTGGCTAATGGCCATGCAAGAAGAATTAAACCAATTTAAACGGAATGATGTTTGGGACTTAGTCCCTCATCCGGGAGATCATCAAGTAATCGGCACTAGATGGTTTTTTCGTAACAAACTTGATGAAAACGACGTTATTACTAGAAACAAAGCTAGATTAGTTGCCCAAGGTTACAATCAAGAGGAAGGTATTGATTATGAAGAGACATACGCTCCTGTAGCACGTCTCGAAGCTATTCGCCTCTTACTTGCCTATGCTTGTTCAAAAGACTTCAAACTATTCCAAATGGATGTTAAAAGTGCCTTTCTAAATGGCTACATAAATGAAGAGGTCTATGTTGCTCAGCCACCCGGCTTTGAGAATTACATGTATCCAACTCATGTTTATAAGCTGAAACGTGCTCTATACGGTCTTAAACAAGCCCCTCGGGCTTGGTACGAACGATTGAGTAAATTTCTTCTTAGCCAAGGTTACTCTAGGGGTAAAGTTGACACCACTCTCTTTATTAAAAGAAAAGATAAAGATGTTCTCTTAGTTCAAATATATGTAGATGATATTATATTTGGGTCGACTAATGCAAAACTTGTCAAAGATTTTTCTAAGCTTATGCAAAGTGAATTTGAGATGAGTCTCATGGGTGAGCTAAATTTCTTCCTTGGCCTACAAATCAAGCAACTCAGTCATGGAACATTTGTGAGTCAAACTAAATACTGTACAGAGCTGCTCAAAAGATTTGGAATGAGTGAAGCGAAGGAGATTAACACACCTATGGCAACAAATACTAACCTAGACAAAGATGAGAAAGGTAAAGAGGTTGATGAAAAATTGTACCGAGGTATGATAGGTTCACTATTGTATCTTACTGCCTCAAGACCAGACATTATGTTTAGTGTGTGTATGTGTGCAAGATATCAATCTTGTCCAAAAGAATCTCACCAAAAGGCTGCCAAAAGAATTCTGCGCTATTTACGTGGAACTACTACCTATGGTCTATGGTATCCAAAGGGAAATGACTGCTACTTGGTAGGTTTCTCCGACTCAGATTTTGCTGGCTGCAAATCCGATAGAAAAAGCACCAGTGGAACATGTCATCTATTCTCAAATTCATTGATAAGTTGGCATAGCAAGAAACAAGTATCGGTTGCATTATCTACTACTGAGGCAGAATATGTAGCTGCAGGGAGCTGTTGTGCGCAGATATTATGGCTCAAGCAACAACTTCTTGACTTTGGTATTAAGCTTGATCGTATACCTATCATGTGTGACAACACAAGTGCCATAAACTTGAGCAAGAATCCTGCCTTACACTCACGAACCAAACATATTGAAATAAGGCATCACTTCCTAAGAGATCATGTAGAGAAAGGAGACGTTATATTTGAACATGTAGAGAGCAAGAAGCAACTAGCTGACATATTCACCAAACCTCTAGCAACGGAGCAATACTTCAACATTCGTAGGGAATTAGGGATACTCGATATCTCTAATTTGGGCTAATTACGTTTGTTTCTCTTAAAGTTATTCCTTTACTTTATATCTATATATTGATTATTCTCAAGCTAACATTTCTCTTAGTGTAAAGGTAGTTCTTCATCAAGCCAGACATCATTCCACATTGCCTAAAGGCTTCCATAAACGGTGACACCTACACATTGAGAAGACGGTAACATGATTGTTGTTCACTTCCAAAAATATCATTGATACTATAATATGCTATCAATTAACATGCTTATAGTGACTTCATACATATATATCTCTTGCTCATGTATGTGTTTCATCTTTAATCATAGCATATCATATTCTAAACATACAAGCAAGTAACTAGACATTAGCACATCTCATAAAGATGATTTTCACAAATTTTGGGAATTTACGTCGACCTACTCTGCCTCTGAGTCGACCTACACAAGTCATTTTTCAGCTTACAAACTAAAATGCCCAGTTACGTCGACCTACCCTTCTTTTAGGTCGACCTAATCTGCGTCATTTTAAAGGCTTGTCTGTTAGGTCGACCCAGCACCAAATTAGGTCGACCAACTGCTACAAAATTTCAATTTCTCTATTATTATGATCATTAGCTACATGCTCCACGTACACAGTTTTTTTGCATATTATGTCTGTTGGAATGGTCTTTTATACCTGTTTTTTTACTATCTACCTCTTATATACTACTATGAATGCTCGAGTTTCATCTATGTTTCTCTCGTTACTCTCCTCTTCTGTTTCGTTGTATCTCTTTTGATGTTGTCAAAGGGGGAGATAGATGCTGAGTGTACGGGGGAGCTTTTACCACTTATTGCTAAAGCTTCTACTACCGGTTTGCCATCATCAAAAAGGGGGAGTATGTGAATACAAGATCACACTCACAAAGATGTTTTTGATTCATGGCAAACTCAACAAGCATACAAGCAACAAGGCACGAGCAGAAGAACTCAAAGAAAAGCAAGCATTGATCACTTATAACAGAGCAGGTCGACCTACTATGCATATAGGTCGACTCAACACAAGCAAAACAAGAAGAATGCAGAAAAGCAGCAGCTAGGTCGACCTACTGTCAACCTAGGTCGACCTAAAATGAAGAAAATCTCATACACTTCTGCTAGGTCGACCCACACATCAACTAGGTCGACCTAAATTGAAGAAATGTCCCAAAACGCACTTGAAGAGAATTATGGTCGACCTACTTCCCTAACAGGTCGACCTAACTGGGAGCAAATATCATTCAAAGTTAATGCACCTCTGCTAGGTCGACCTAAGCACTACAAGAGGTCGACCTAATTGAACAAAAATGCCAAAATTTATGGTTTTCTCTGCTCCAACTGATAAGCTCTCATATATATTGTCCAAGGTTCAATTATTACAATCAACACCAACGACTGAAAGATACACAAAGTCTTCTCATCTTCGTTCTTCATCATCTCCAACACAATTACACATAATCATTCTTGCGTTGAGGATTAGTGATCGAGTTTGATAACGTCCATGGAACGGAATTGAAGATTCCTAGTGGGTGAAGATTTGTGGGGTTTTTGGTGAATAAAATCCAAGGGTTTTGTCCTCCAAGATAGGTGTTTCTTGGAGATTTTTATCAAGAGGTTTCATCAAGGATCCATCTGAGTGTGAAGATTGAAGAACAAGGGTTCAAGGCAATTCAAGACACTGCAGAAAAGGGATCAAGTGAAGCTCTTGGATCACCTTGATCTGTCTCAAGATTAAGGGGGAAGAAGATTCAAAGGATCGACAAATTCGGTTTATTGTTTATCGCTTTGCTTTCTTCTTTGTATAAACTGCTTTCAACATTAATGGAAGATTTCCCAATTTCAATTTGGAATTGGGGGCAGACGTAGTCGTAGCGAGGACGATCGACAAACTGCCTGAACAAATATCGTGTTCTTGTCGCATTTATCTTTTCATTTACGTTCTGTTCATATTTGGTCATAATTGCAAAATTGATTAACGATTCAAGTGTTAAAATTGTGAATTAAAGTTCTGCATAAACATCATAACTCACCACATCTTGAATCATCATCAATTTGAACATTATCACCAAGTGTTTGTCTTTTTGCTTATTCCATTATTACTGCATTGCAAACCAAAGTTTGTCAATTTAGAAGTTAATTGATTTTCAGCTGTGAAACGTATTGATTCGATAACATATCACTTCATCGTTAATCTCAATTATCTTATGGTTTTGTCACATATACGACCCTTGCAATAACGGTCCGGAATAGACGCAAGTCGATTCAGAACCGCTTTCGCTTTAGTTCGAAATAATTCCGAAAAACTCTGTGAGATTTATTCACCCCCCTCTAGATCCTCAGGCCAACGTCTAACACTTGGACGTTCTGTGCTTCGAGATTCTTGATGCTTATTTCAGATTCCATCTCTTCTGACTGAAATAAACAGCGAGAAGATGAGAAATCCGTCATGTGAACCTGTTATGCAATGTGTATGAATGAATGAAATGTATATGCAATGTATATGAATGCAATGTATATGCAATGTATATGAATGCAATGTATATGCAATGTATATGAATGAAATGTATGTGCAATGTTTTCAAGGATATTAGAGTTTAGATTTGTTAAAACAAAGGAGAAACAAACATTAGTTAAACAATTTATATCTTTTTTTTTGCTTTTTTTTTTTGGGCTTACAAAACAGAAATAAAGGAAATGAATGATCCCTCAGGTCTCCCATGGAAGCTTTCTCTTTGCACCCAGGAATGTGTTGATCTGCTGTTCTTCTTGAAGTTGCTCGGTGAGCTCTAATATCCTTCTCTCATAGTCTTGACAGTGTGCTTTGAAGGTATCTCTTTCCTCTTTTAGTTGAACCCAAGATTTTTGCAACTCTTCTAGGTCAGTTGGCATATCCGGGTGTAGATTAACTTGAGGTTCGTCCCCTTCAACCTCTGGCTCAATAGTCACAGGTAGAATAGTGGGATATGGCATGATGAGTTTTTGAGCATGAGCCCGCACCCATCTGAGGTAAGGTTCCATAGGGATAGAATTCCATTGCCCTAGAGTTTTGCTTTCTATTCTATAGACACTGCCCCATGCATGTATGAACCTTCGTCGGTGTCTATGGGAATCATTCTCGTAATCAAACACAATGCCACGGATAATCATGTCATGAGGACCGTTTCTCCTTGCATATCCGAATTGGCGTAGAGCTAAAGAGGGATTGTAAGTGATGCCCCCTTTGATGCCAAGGAGTGGCACATTAGGGTAGTCTCCACAATGATCAATGATAGTAATGTCTTTTTGAAAGAAGTTGTTCCACCGGATATCTGAATGAGACAAAGATATAATCCTGCGAGACCATTGCATTCTTTGTTCATTTCTTAACACTGATCGGGGAAGATGAAATGTAAACCACCTAGCCAGTAGTGGTATACAGCACATAAGAGTTCCTCGTTTCTTCATGGTACGAGTGTGTAGAGAATGTAGAATGTCTCCCAACAATGTTGGTACCGGGTTACGGGTTAGGAAAAGGTTGATGATGTGTACACTTATGAACTGGTCGGGATTAGGGAATAAAACCAACCCATAGATCAAAAGGGCCATAACCTCCTCAAAAGCTGGATAACTTTTGTTTTCTAGTAGTAATCGAGCCTTTTCCATTAAGAACTTAGCAAGCAAACCCTTAACTCCACTCTTTGTTTCCCAATTGGACTCGATTTCTGACTTTCGCAAATGTAAAGCAGCAGCAATGATTTCAGGTTTTGGAATCCTTTCTAAACCAGTGAAAGGTAATTGATTTCGAACAGGTAATCCAATTAGTTCAGAAAACTCTTCCATAGTGGGTACCAACTGGTAATCAGGAAATGTAAAACAATGATGTTCGGGATCAAAGAACTGGAATAAGACCCGTATCATGTCTTCTTCAAATCTTGAGGTAACCAAATGGAGTAGGTGACCATGCCTTTCGGTGAACTGAACATTCCTGGGGAATTCCAATATTAGGTCCTTAAGTTCAGATGGTACCGTTGAGATGTTGATTCGGATGTAATCTCTGGTAGCGGGAGCCATTACCTGTAATAAACAAAGGTAAACTCTTTGATCTTTGAAGTGTTTAGTGAGAAAATGATATTCTTATGATGCTTATGATGTCAAACATGTGGCACACACAAACAAATCAAACAATAGCCTTAGGTTTAAAGGCTTGCATGAAGCTGATAGGTGATACCCTCCCCACTGAAGTTGAGTTGGTTAAAACCTGTCCTAGAATAGTATTCGGGTTCTATGATCCTTGGAGGTAACATCTCAATACGGCGCTCGAGCGGCCGATCAAAATATTCCTCGAGGATAACTAACTTCGATCAATTTCAAAGCTAGCCACTTAATAGGCCACAAGTCAAGTTCAACTAAAAAGGTTCTAAGACAAATTAGCGTTTAATGACATTTCGGAAGCCTAATATACTCCTTGATCGTTTTCAAGGGACATCAGTATAAACCAAAGTATCGCACTAACGGTGACTACCAGATCAACTGTATCGGTACATGCCGTACAGTTTCCTTGGTCTATTGTCACATACTTAAGGTATCTTGAGATTCGGGTTAGAATCTTTCACACAAGCAAAGTTCCCAAATAAACCTTTGAAAAATAGAGCAATCAAGTCAAACAATTGAAAACATCGCAATGATCTATTCTCTAGAGGTAACCCCTTTTGAAAACATTTTGTTTTTTGAAAGTAATTGTCCCCAGCAGAGTCGCCAGTTCTGTGGGCCCCCGTTTTCGACCATACCTCTCGCGGAGAGATACGTGAACTGACTCTTTTGTTGTTTCTGCTTTCGTATTTGAAAAATCAGAGAGTCGCCACCGACCTTTTATTTTATCCAATTAAGGAAAGGTTTATAAAAGAAACAGAAAAAAGACCTTTAAGAAATTCTGGGTAAGGGGGTAGGTTATACAAAGGGAAGGTGTTAGCACCCTTTGTATCCATGGTTATCCATGGGCTCTTTAATTTGCTTAGCTCATTTGTTTTCGATCACTTTTCAATTGCTTTAAAATGCTCGTATGTGGTTTGAGATACCTTTGTAAATTGACTTTGTAATGATCCTTGTGCGGATGTATACAAAGTGTATTTTATCTTTCAAAAGATGTTTTTGAAAAAAGAACGTTAACTTCGTAATGATCCTTGTTTGGATATATACAAAGTATTGTCTTTTTGGAAAGTTTTATTTTGAAAAACAACAGTGTATGAGAATTTTGTTTGTTTTGATTTGAGCAAGCAAATTAGGAGGTCTACCCTGAGTTATAAGGTCTTTATCCTATTTCCTTTAAAAATCTATCCTATCACCGGATATAAACAAAAGTTCGATTTTGCGTTTGAAATAACAGAATTTGACTTTGATTTTGAAAAGAGTGAGAAGGGATTACCTTAAGAGGTGCAAGTGTGATTGTGTTTGGATTCAGATATTTTATCTTTGAAGTTAGTGATCTAACGATTCAATTTTATCTTTGGCATGTACACAGTTTATATGTGCTGGAGTTTAAAATGCGGAAATGTAAAATGCGGAAAATAAATCTACGCTATTACATCGATTGTGCAGGAAATGTAAACTACGCCTATTTACATGAGTTTGACAACCTATACATTTATCTAGGAATTTAAATTGCAAGAAAATAAAAGAAATGTTTTTTGGATTTTTTGATGATTTATTTTAATTATGATTAATGCATGATTAATTAAATTAAAATGAGGAAAAAAGATGAAAATAGATTTAAACCTAGAAATTAAGTTCAAAATATGTTCAAAAGGTTTGTTAATTAATTTTAAAACAAAACTAATTTTTTTAGAATTTCTGAAATTGATTTGAAATTTATTAAGTTAATTAACACATAATTATGCAAATAATTATACAAATAATTAAAACTTAAAGAGAAAATTATTCAAAATATGTACAAAATTAGTTTATAATATATAAACAATATTTAATATAAAGAACAAATTTTTTTGTGATTTTTGATTGGTTGAAAATAATTAAAAGATAAATATATGCATATTATCTAATTAATTATACAAAATATTTAAATTACGAAGAAAAATAAAATATTTTTATATCAAAAAATAAAACATTATTTTAGAAGCTTAAAAATATTTTTTTATATATTTTTTGGATTTTTAAAACTATTTTTAATTAATTTTGCAAAGAAATTAAAATAAAATAGTAAATAAAAGATAGTAATCAGGTGTGATGATTTATGAGGGAACATGGTGTGGCTGCGTGTTTTGGAGCGTTGGATGAGATTATGAGATGATCCAAGGGCTGTGGGATGAGGTTACATCGCAGCCACATGGAAATCAGAGCATGTGATCATTCAGATATTCAAAGTCCACGCTGGGACCCACACTGGCTGACCAACGAATGAGAGGACGAGAATCTGCCACGCGTGCTGGTCAAAGATTCAACGTCACTATTCATCATCTTCCTCCTTGGTACCTGCGGATTTTCTTGCAGACTTACCTGCGGATTTTCCTGCGGATTTTCTTTCAGATTTCCATGCATTTGAAAACCTACAAAAACAGCTATGAACAAAAAAAAAGGGACCCAGATCGACTTAAAATGTCTTCCTGAACACGATGGTGGCGTTAGTTTTTCTATTTGAGGGCTGTAGCTATGGATTCGAAGAGATTAAAGTTTGAACATGCATGAACACTCATCAATGGTATTGAGCAATTTTCACGTGGAAACCAACATGTTAAAGCCCAGACCTGCTCTATAGGACCTCATGAGCTTATTAGAATGATTAGATTACATTGAGGTTGATTAAATATAGGAAAACGAAAATCAATTATGTATGAATATGAAGAACACTATGCACGTGTTACGACTCTCATGAGACCATTTTAAGGGTTCATTCTTACTCTATATGATCTCTGAAGATGATTGGAAAGCTTATTTTGTATTGATATTGATTGGAAATATGAAAATGAAAATTACAAAGTTTGGAGATTTTTTGAGAATTTTGTGAAGTTGATGGCTATCTCTCTTGCTATATTTCGTGTCTCCTTTGTTGTTGAAGTATTCCAAGCTATTTATAGGCCAAGAGTGCTTAGAAACTAAGCCAAGAAGTATTGATTGTCTTTGTTGAATTCTTGATTTTTAAATATTAAAAATCTTTGAATTGTTGACCAAGTCTTGCTTCTCTTCAATGCTCTTGCCTTGTACTTCAATCTTTTGCAGAAAATTAAAGATTCTTGGATGACTCATGCTTAGAAAATAAGCTATCCATTATCCTTCCATTTTCCATTTTCATTTAATCTTAAAATAGAATAAAATTAAACCAAAAATGGATAAAAATGGTGTGGGCTTTGTCTTGGTCGTGGGAGGTCCATAATATCATGGAAAATATGTTTGAACTATGAAAACTTGGCCCCATTTGGAAAAAATACATTTTTGAGCAATGTTGGTTTTATGCATTTTCCCAAAATTTAGCCAACTTCAACAAGGTGTAAATCCTTCAATTTTTGTCATATGAAGGAGATCTTGCACTTTTTGGAAACCTCAAAGAGTCCTCTAACCAATGTATTTGGTCTCATGTCAAAATGATTTATGATGCTCCTTGTGTGTCCTTTTGAAAAAAGTGTCTTTTTGTTGATTTTGAAAATAACCTGTAATGTCTTTGTCCTTTTTTTTCAAATGGTGAATCTAATGACCATGGGACCAATTGCATTTGAAAAATAATTGAATTTCTTTCAAAATGAGCTTTGGTTTGAATTTTTTGGATGAAGGATGAGAGAGTTATGACCAGTCAAAGTTCAGTTGACTTTTCAGGCAAAAACCCTAATTTTGAATCTTAAGGTTTTGTTGATTTTTGATCTTTTCTTGATGAATTATGATCATCCAATGATCAAATGATGAATCCTTTGACAAAATATGGATGTTGACAAAAATTTTCATTTTTGACTGTCTGTTGACTTTTTTGGTCAAACGGGTCGTCTGTTGATTGTTTGAGCTGCTGACGGTGCGTCTGAGTGAATTGAAGTCTGAAAATTTGTGTGATGGTACTTTGAGATATATGGAGGTCCATGAAATCCATTTGAGGTCTCAAAAACTTGTTTCTCCTGTAAAAACAAGAAACCCTAGTTAGGGACTGTTTGCGTAGGAGACAGTTAAGCGTACCTGATTTTTGTGCAGTGCTGAGTCTCTGCTAATCATGTGATATTCAGAAGACTTCTAGGACAAAAATCTTGGAATTTTGAAATTGCAAAAGTTTGATTTGATTGATGGTACAAAACACGGAGAATTGTACTGTCAGCAGTTTGACTGTCAACTGACTGTTCAGGTATTAATGTAGCAGTTAGAGTGAAAAATCAACAGTCAAAGTTAATTTTCTTTTTGTTGTTTTTGTTTTATGTGAAAAATGAAAGTTTATTTACATGACTTGTTAAAAAAACAGACATAATAAATAACTAATATTTACTGTACGCGAGTAAAATTACCGATAATAACCCTGAAAAACATTTACTGCACAGAAAACACACAAACTATTATCTTAATAATTAAGCAACATTATGACAAATAGTATAACATTTAATACTGACAGTACAAATATTACATACTATAATGAACAGTACGACGAGTAAACGGTGCATTTAAGAAAATAGGAGATACGACAAACTTTAAGAATGACGATTGATAACCCATGCTACAAATAATAACATGTAGATGATTGGGAATGCAAGCATCCCAGGTCCACAGTCTTCAGGGCTATGTAGACAAAAGAAAGACATGATTACCACCACGACGGTGATGATCATAAGAAAACACGTTTCCCACCGCTTCGCCATTTTATCGGAGAAGAAGAAAGAATGGATATGAAGTAGGAATTTGAGAGATGAGTTAGAATTTGATGTGAGATTTTATGGAAAAAAATGAGAGGTATTTATAGAATGAAAAGAAGGGTAGAGACGTTGGGGAATGAAGTGATTCCGTACAAAAGGAAAATTTGAGTGGAAGTAAGATTCGAAAGAAAGTGTATGATAATGTTGGGAAAAAGAGAGATGTATAGAATAAAGTTAGGATTTGATTTTGAAAAAGAGATTTGAAAGGATTTTGAAAATAATGGAATATAGTACAAAAATTAGTGGGAAACAAAAGATAATAATAATCTACTTGTTACCAGTACAGTCTGAGTTTCCTGATTCTGCGCCTGCAAAAGATTTAATTCTGTGCCAATTGTGTCAGTACTATTTATCTGTAAATAAATATCAAATAAATAGCGTGTGTGAAGTAATAAACAGTATTTGGCGTTTGCGTAAGAATAAATTCAATTGCAAGCCAAAATACTGTATAAGAAAAATTCTAAAAACTAAGTATTTCACATGTCAGGATATTTATTGAAATAAAAATCCATGATTATATGAGACTCTTAATTTTTAGATTGGAGTTTTCTTGAAAAAAGATGCGGGCAAATTTTGGGGTATAACACTTATGCTCATGCATATGTTGTTTAATGTAACGAATGGAATGAAATAATGTCTTCTATTAGACTACCTGAAAAGGTTTCCGGAATGGATATGAACATTTGTCTTAAAGAAGACTACCTGAAAAGGTTCTTAGACAGGATAAAAATTTTCTTAAAGACTACCTAAAAAGATTCTTAGAAAAAGGATGTCTTAAAGAAGACTACCTAAAGAGGTTCCTAGAGAGGATGATGAATGTCTTAGAAAAGACTACCTAGAAAGGCTCTTAGAAAAAGATTGTCTTAAAGAAGACTACTTGGAGAGGTTCCTGGAAAGGATGATGAATGTCTTAGAAAAGACTACCTAGGAAGGCTCTTATAAAAAGAAAGTCTTAAAGAAGACTACCTGGAGAGGTGTGGTGTAATGTATCAACCAATGTATGTAATGCATGACTTATATGTATTTGCATGATGCTCCAATGATAGGTTGTTGATAACCAAAGCGTATACAGTTTGCTAATGTTTTAAGGTTGTTGGATGCTAGCGCAATTTCCCAATACCTGTTTTTTGAAAGATTTGTTCGATGTTGTAAAGTGTGAGAACGCCTTTTCCTTTTGTTGTGCCTCTTATGGATTTGATATCCATTGCCCCAATATTTTCGTGGGAAAATATAATTATGATCTCCAAGTCATGAGGGAAGTGCCATGGGAAATAACCTTGCCATATGCTTCGACGTTTAGATTGAAGGGTATGCCCTTGATTTCCAGGATATGGAGGGTTATCCATGGTGTTCTATCCTTTTGAATTTGAATTCTTCCCATGTTTGACATGCCTCTGTTTGTTATTGCTTCGAGATGTGACCCAAGTCGATTGAACCTTTAGGATGAATGCCCCTAGTTAATAGGATCTTTGATTGTATGCCCCTGTAATCCTTGAAATTTTGCCCCTGTTTAGGAAAACCCTTTGGACGTGGTTTCCCCATTCAAGAGTCTTTATCAGAAATGATCGCCTTTGGTTAAACCAACTTCGAGATCTCCTTGATGCTAAGTGTATGTTCGTAGATGATGTTTGTATCCTTCGAGAAGTAACTCTAACGCAATGCGTACGCAAGTTTTGGAATCGGAGTCCGTTATGAATTAGGACTGGATGATTAGTAACGAATGTTTGAAGAAGCGTAGTGATTAGAAATAGTTTTAAGAAACCTAGGAGTCAGTATAACAAAATCCTGCTTAATATGATTTCATAGTTAACCTTGCCTCAATTAGGGCTTTTGATTGTTGTAATTTGACCTGGTTCACGGTTTTAAGAAATAATGGATATAAGGCTCAAAATTTATTTAACCCACCCATTTCTCCTTGATGTTCTCCAAATCCTAAAAATTTGCCTAATCCAATGAATGTGCTTTGTTTGTAAGAGAATCGTTTCAGTTTCGATGTTGAGCAGAAGCCTTAGTAGAGATCCAAGCACTGATGAAAAAATGTTGTAGAGATCCAAGCACTGATGAGAAGCTTCGATGATTTAGCAGTCACAAGATTATCCTTTATATTCTTTTTTCCTTTGTTTTTATCCCTTATTTTTGCATGAACCAATTCCTTTGAGTTTGATCCATCGGGATGCCCTAATTTTTGCCTAAGTCATTTTGTTTTCTTTTATGGAATTTTCCATTTTGACTTAGCGGGCGCTTTTCCTCCTTTTTCTTTTGAATGCTCCTTTTGATATTTGATCCTTGGATTTTGAATATTGTGACTGCCATGTCGACTTTGATTTGTAAGCTTCGACTTTGATACGTCCTCGATCTTAAATGGTGTATTGAGGGAGAAGATGTTGTGAATGTTATCTCCATTGCTTCCTCAATCTTGGATGAACGCGAGGAAGAAGATATGCTTGAACCTTTGCTTGTATCCTTGCTTGGATTGACTGGTTCTCTTGACAACCAAAATACACCATTGAATTAGTCGAAATCTACCCTGCCCCTGGTTGAAATCAAGGTTTATTTGAGAAAGTAGAAACAAACTCCAACTCCTGGATCGAGGGGGTGACGAGGGATTAACATCCTTATATCTCCACTATTTAGGAATTGAAACAATGCCTGTACATCGTCGGCTCGGTCTTACCTTGAAAGCATACGTTTAGCGAGATTTAGTTGTTTGCATTCGTCATTCTACCTTAAGTTTGTCAGTAATCCTAAATTGGAAATTGAAAATAGAATAAAAGTGTGCGAGTGAAAAGTCGTAGTAGTGAGCGAATGAAGCGAATGAGTTGATTCCAAAACCTGCATGGTCATCCCATTAGAGTTGCTAATCCGAAGGTACAACATTTATCCTGAGTAACACTTAGCGATCGTAAGGTTTGAAATTTTGACATGATAAAACCTATTGATCCTAGGGACAGTCTCCTTTGTAAATTCGTTGACCTTGTTTTACCCCTTAGTTCCTAGACTTGTAGAAGTAAAGGGTAACCTCGAATTCTCCTTGGGAACGTCAAACTTGTCGGGAATAAATTGTTAGCGGTGGGTTTTCGTCGTATCGGAACTTCACGAGTTTCCTTTGACTGAACCTCTTTTGCTTTTTTTAAGGATAGTATCACACTATTTGCAAACTTCAGAGTTTGTAAGTTGATAAAGAAAATATATGAACCTTTTGTCTCTTGGTGTGGGGTTAGCACATGTTGCCTTTCCTCCATGGTAGCTATGCATCTTCGTTCAGGATATTGCCCCATTTGGACTAACCCTTGCCCCTCAAGTTATCGTAGAGCGTCCTTGTAAGCTTTGCTATGTTCATAGATGAACCCCTTAATGACTAGATACCTCTTGCGTGTATCTATGAGGGAACTTCTTTGTTGAACTAATCCTTGCTCGAGGATAACCTATGTTGTATTTACAATTCTGTTACAAAAAGGCATGAACACGTGGCTAGCATAGTGGAAGACATCCCCTTTTTTTAGCAAGGCCAATATCTTCTATTCTCCGTAGTTTTCAATCCCTTTGATTTTTCTTCGCGAGTCTCGGGAAATCGGCTATCACGGTAAGTGTGGATGTGGGCGAAGATGTAAATGTAAATGTGTGAATGCATGAAAATGCAAATGCATGCATATGCGAGAGACTCCTTTTTTGTGTGTATATGGTGACTCCTTATATGCAATGCAGACGTGCGATATATATAATCCTAAGGATAACCTATGCAGATTTTGAGGTGACATGAGACCCTAGTGAAATATTTGCAAGATAGATGTTATGACACGCCAATGGAAATCCTTTAGATTAGGGAGTATGTAGAAGGTAGTGGCTGGTGACCGTTCAAGATAGTCACCAAATCTCATGGCCATCGAGGGGCCGTTCGACTTGTACCAATAAAGTTGTCCCTCGTGGGAAGGTTCTCTATGCGGAACACAACCTATCTAAGGACGATATCGAATGAAGAGAAATCCCTACCGGCTAGGAATGAAAGATGTATGAATGGAAATCCAAACCTTACAAGTTAGGGGGTGCGCAGAGCAAGCATGGGGTGACCGTTCAAGATAGTCACTAGATCTCATGGCCATCGAGAGGCCAATCGACGTATGCTAACAAAGATGTCCTTCGTACGAAGGATGCGATTTTGGAAATAGAATCCCTACAGGCCAGGTAATGCGTAGATGTAGTCACAGGGTGACTGTTCAAGACAATCACTAAATCTCATGGTCATCGAGAGACCAATTGACGTGCATAAATGGATATGTCCTTCGTGGGAAGGATAATGTCTTGGAAATAGCATCCCTACGGGCTAGGGAGCGCGTATGAAGACCTGCAAAATTAAAACGCAAATATTCGCAGTATATAAATTGCAAACATATAACAAGCACAAAAGTCCTAAGTTCATAGGTTCGACATGACGGCCTAGGGAGGCTACCCTTCCCATTGGTATGTTCTAGAAGGTCTCATGGGGTCGTTCGTAGCCTCCGAGATTTTTTGTGTCTTTGAATTTTAGAACAACTCATTTATCCATGAGGTTCGAGTTTTTGGGGTAGGTTCCTAGAGAGATTAGCCAAATACCAAGTCCTGCCCTCAACAAAGTCAAGCCTCGTATTGGACATTTCCGGATATTCAACCCACTCTGAGTGGAATTATCAATAACACTCTTGGGTGATTCAAGTCCCCCCTGGTCTTAAGGATAATTCCCACACTTAGGTTTTCACGCAATTTATATGTAACCCAGAAATACAGTAAAACAAATAAGCAATTAAATAAATTTAAATTACTGTAAAAAAAATTGTGATAATTTAAGACTGTAAATAAAAAAAACTAACCTCAAATAAACAATTCAAAAGTGCAGAAAACAACAAATATTTAAATAAATAAATATTTAATTAAACTGGTGTAAATAGATGAAATTATAAATAAATAAATAAATAAAATAAAAATTTAAATATTTACAAAAAATAAATAAACCCTAAAATGGCGAATTAGCGAAACCCTAAATTTTTTTTGCCAAAAACCTAAAAATTAACCAAACCTAAACCCTGTCAAAACTTATAGAAACATAATAATTAACCAAAAATGTGTCCCCAGCAGAGTCTCCAGCTGTAGCAACCTGCCCTAAAAATTAAAGTTTTAGAGTCGCCACCTATCCTACCAGGGCTAATAGGAAACCCTATGCAGCTAAGAGATCGGGGTAAGATTATTATAATCAGGTCGAGGGAAGGTGTTAGGCACCCTCAACCCTTTCCTAAGGATTTGAGTTAAGGTAACAGTTTTATGACTAAAATATTCAGATTTGATAGTTAAGGAAATGAACAGGGGAAAAGTGAGATTTATGGGGAAGGGGACTCGCCTTGTTGCCAAGTGCCTACGTATCTCCTTATGGAGAATCAGAGTCAACGTAAATCGGGACAGGGTTGTACGCCTTAGAATTTGATATGATATGGTTTAAAGGTATTTTGAGTTACCTATCGAAGTTTTGAAATGCAAAGTTCGCAAGGTATTTTGAATTACCTTATCGTAGTTTTGAAAATCGCAGAATTGGAGAGATGAGTTTTGAGTGTTTTAAGTGGCATACAACCCTGGTGTATAAATATGTACTATTAATCGCAATGATCAATAGGTTTGATCACCATGATTAATAGATTAGTAGAGGATTGCTAACAATTCTAATGATGGATTCGATTATCACTAATAGCAAATAGATGTGTTTTAATTATTTAATTTTATTGTTATCCCTCATAATCAATAGATTTGATTAAAAATAATAACGAATTGACAAAGAAATGCTAATCATCATAACCAATAAGATGGTTATAACCTTTTAGCGAAATATATTTTATTTGAATTTAATTAATGATTAATTAAATAATTGATTATTACCCACGGAAATTAATTGATTTAATCGAAGCGAATAAAATTCTAAGATTGTTTGGATAAAACCTAAGTTGGTTAGAAAACCCTAATCCTAATACTTTGGCCAATGGCCAGTGGGATTGAGCAAACTCTAATACCTTGATAAACCTATCTAGGGTTTTTATGATTTTTAATAATTAAAATTAATTAAATCAATTAAGTCGAATACTTGAAATAGTCGGAAAAATCATTCTAAATAATCATAGCCCTAATCCTAGTTAAAATATCAACTAATTATCTATTAATTAATTTAAATCAATTACTTATTATGAAAAAGAAAAGAAAAGAGTTTATAAAAATAAAATAAAAAAAAATACATTTAAAAGAAACCTGGTGAGGAATCCTGTGTGGCGCATTTGAGAGGTCCATGGTGTATCCTCAGTCCCTGATGCGTTAGATCTGGATTATTGGAGATCTTACGGTGGAGAACTGAGGACGTATTGTGAGCCATCATGAAGCGCAACATAGGATCTATGTTCAAATATATTGTAAAAGAAAATAGCATAACCTGGGGATCGAACCCAGGTAACTTCACCCCACACCAATAGCCTTTGGCCAATTACACTAGCTTTTTATGCTGTTAGTAAAACAAGACACAAAAAATAAATATGAAAACAGATGCCATTGGTGGAAAATCAAGTAAACCAGCACGTGGGCCCCAGCTTCTTGCGTTATCCAATGAGCATGAGTGAGAGAGAGAGAGTTGAAGTCTTGACCAACCAGCAGGAACTCGCCACACAGGCAAAGAGAGAATTAGGAGACTGACTGGCCAATGAGGGCCATACGCGCGTGGTCCAAGAATCAGAATACTATTCATCTTCTTCAACATGGTTACCTGCGGATTTATTTATGAAATCTGTTGCGGATTTACCTGCGAAAAAACCTTCGAAACCTAAAACCTGCAAAAAGGACTATTAACAGAAACAAACCCAACCTAGATCCATGTAAAATTATCTCCTGAATCCATTGGTGAGGTCCGTTTGTCCTAAAAAGGTCTGTAAATATGAAACCGAAGCACAAGTCATGTCACGCCCTAGCAATGGCACATTACGCTATGGGCCTCAAACCTTCCATGAAACACGTCCAATCTATCTTATTACATGTCAGGAACTCAAAGGAATCGTTAGCTCGGATCAAAATACGACTAAACATAAAAAATGAGGATCAAAGGTGTATGCACATGAAGAATGAAAAACATGCGTTTGGGACTGTTTTAATTACCTCCCACGATCAATACTTACTCCTTTGTACCTTATGAAGAGAATGGATTGAATTGGAACCTTTGAAATTGGTTGCAATGGGGAATACGAATTCTTCACCTTTCCTTCATTTTTTGTGTTTTGTAACCCTAGCCTCTCTCCTTATTTTTCGTCCCCCTCTCCTTAGTGAGTCTCTTAGAATATATATGAGTCCAATTAGGTCAATAAATTAAGAAACTAATTGTGATTGAGAAAGATATAATTTGATTGAAAAAATCACATATTCTTTCTTTTTTTTGACCAATATTCTTTCACTCAACTTGTATGATTTTCCCCTAAATAAGTGCTCAATATTTGATTTAAAAATTAGCCAAATGCAATCCCTTATTTTTCTCACCATTTACTTGATTTAATTTGAATTTTAAGAGAATAAAATTCAAAAATAAAATAAGTAATAATGATAAATTAAATTATTGGTCATATGGGTCGTGGATGGCTTAAGGATCAAGTTCCAAAACCAAAACCCAGGCCCATTTAGTTAAAAACTCAAAATTCTCCACTTTGCCTTTTGTGCATTTTCTCAAAATCGCCCAACTTGTGCAACTTGTATCTTGCTCAATTTTTAACATATGGAGGCATTCTTGGACTTTTTGAAAAGCTTAAAGATTCTTCTAAATGAACCTTTTGGTTTCAACTCAATTGGAGCTTCCATACTCAAGTTATGAGCTTTGACCCAAAAGGTATTTTTCATTGACTTTTTGGAGGTCCAATAATCTTTTTGACCATATCTCTTGAATGATTCATTTATGGCCTTGGCTTGTGAGAGTCAAAGTTGTAGAGAATCTAATTTCCTTCCAAATAGGCTTTGAGTGAGGAATTTCTGATGTTCCATGTGAAAGTTATGGCCAGTCAAAGTTGAGTTGACTTTCTCCTATAAAAAAAACCCTAATTTGAACCATTTGAATTTGTTCATTTCTGAGTTTTTATTGATGAATCATGATCAACCCTTGATCAAATGATGGATATAATCTCCTATACTTGATGTTGACCAAAAGTCAAGAGCTTTGACTGCACTTTGACCATGGTTGACTTTTAGGTTAACCTAGTCGACTGTGGATCATCTGAGCCATTAAATGAGCAAACCTTGGGATTGGGCCTTGACTTTTGACATGAAGATGCTTTGAGACATATGAGATACCTTGATATCCATTTGAGGCCTTAGAGATTCAAACTCCTTTGATAAAATGCAAACCCTAATTTAAGAGGCCCTCGATTAGGAGAATGTTGCTTTGAATAAACCCTTGAACCTTGAATCATTGAAGATGAAATGAAGAGGGAAAATTTTGGGGTATGACAAGCTTTTTCTTGTCTCAAGCAAGCAACAGTAGCAACAAGGTCT
This sequence comes from Vicia villosa, assembly GCF_029867415.1. Lineage (NCBI taxonomy): Eukaryota > Viridiplantae > Streptophyta > Magnoliopsida > Fabales > Fabaceae > Vicia > Vicia villosa. The sequence continues at coordinate 38,488,641 of NC_081186.1, forward strand.
TCGTCCGGAGCGGGTACATAAGGCTCCACCTCTACAGGAATGACAGGAGGAGTTATCCTTGGAACTACAGGTGTGTCAGATGGATATTGTAATACGGTGAACTGACTTTTTATCAAAATGCCGCGATTTAGCATGAGTCGCCACCAACTTTTATTTTATCCAATTAGGAAAGGCTAAAAGAACAGGAAAATACCTTTTAAAATGATTTTGAGTTCGGGGGGTAAGTTATACAAAGGGAAGGTGTAAAGCACCCTTTGCATCCATGGTTATCCATGGGCTCTTAATTGCTTAGCTCACTTTATTTGTTTGAAAAGATTTTGAGTAAGAAAAAGATTTCGAAGAAGAACTTTAGCTTTTAAATAAGCATAGTCTTTTTGAAAATATTCTTTGAAAAGAAGTGAGAAAGGATTTTGAATTTGAATTTGAATTTGAAAAAAGAGTAAGCAATTAATAGCAACTACCCTAAGTTTAGAAATTTTTTCTTTTAGATTTTCAGGGCAAAAGGGTCTATCCATACCATGAGAGGGCAGGAAGTCTTTCAATTGGATGTTTAAGGATCATCGAGATATCATTCGCCATAAGACTGTCCCTTGCCATAAAGAGGGCAGGTAGTCTAAGGGAAGGATATAATAGTCATTTTATCTTCTTAGGCATCATGCGAGGATACCTTAGCAATAGGGACAATCATTCCTTATAAGGCAACCTCGAGGGAGTTTCAATAACTTTGAAGGCAACATTGCTTTAGGTATCCTCGGAGTCGAGGGATTTGACTATTTTTAGGCAACCAAATTAAGGCAACCAATTAATAAGGGAACCAATTAATAAGGCAAGAGGGCAACAAGAGGAATTACTCTAAAGGTGTGTGGGTGCAACAATCATGTGATTAAGTTCGATTATTTATCTTGTAATTAGTTATCCTAATTCTGTTCAAGGCTTGCACTCCCTAAGATTACTAACCAAGCAACTTAAAATTGTAGAAATTAAAGGCAGAAAATAAATTGCTACGCTATTACAATAAACACCTGCAGGGATGGGGGAATTAAACAGAAAATAAGAAATATAAGTAACTAATTTGATTATCTTTATCTTGAGCCTTGATCTCCCTCGAACCTTTGATTGACTCTGAACATCTGAGAATTAAATGGAAAACAATAGGGGTGAGTGTAGGACAGATTCATTAACTAGTGAGGCAAACCCTAATTTTTATAAGGCAAAAAATAAAAATAAAAATATTATTAAACAAGCAAAGGATTAGAAACTCAGCTTTTCGGTTGGTATGGCGCGTGGCTGAAGAACCTTTGAATAACCCTGAAAAAATTAAGAATGAAAAAAAGAAAGTTTAGTGTATTAATTGTCTACAAACCCGAAAAAAGTTTACAAACCCTATCCCTAAGCCTAACAGGTTTATTTAAGAAAACTTATTGTGACCTAAAGGGGTTATAGGGCTAAAAAAATGCATTAGTGAATAACACCTACCAATAACAGTGATTAGTGATCATGATAAAAAAAGCTAAAATAAAATCAGGGTTTGAACATGAAAAGTGGATAATTTAATATATTTGAGAATTAAAAAAAGATCGGGAGTTCGATTAAATAAATTAAAGAGTCATGAAAAATATTTATTTAATAAAATAAAATATTTAATTAAAAGATTTTACTAATAAAAATAATATAGAAAGAAAGAAACAAAAAGGGATTATGTAATTAAAATAAAAATAAAAAATTTTAAATAAACTTAGCTCTGTGATCCAGTGTGATGTGCTTGTGAGGTTCCATGGTGCACTTGCAGTCCCAGGGACGTTAGATTGATCCACGTGAAGATCTGAAGGACAGATGTTGAAGGTACGTCGTACGCATGCATGTCTCCGCCACACTGAATCTGTAAGTGACATCAATCAAATAATAACATGCAAAATAAAGGCCACAGGCAAGAGTCGAACCCAGGTCCCTAGACTTGATACGCTCTCCTCCTAACCAATGATGTTGCACTATTTTAATGACTATTGAATGAATCAAAATAAATATATAAACAAAATATGGATGATTGGAGGAATGTCAAAACTAACAAGGAAACTGCCTATGATATATATGAGTCATTGAAAATGACCCATGAGGGAAATGCTCAAGTCAAGGAGACTAAAGCTCTTGCTCTAATCCAGAAATATGAAGCCTTCAAGATGGAGGATGATGAAGATATTGAGAAGATGCTCTACACCAAGACTGATCATGTAAAGAAGATCATTAGAAGCTTGCCCAGAAGATGGGGCCCAATGGTGACTACATTCAAGATTGCAAAGAATCTGAATGAGGTTTCTTTGGAAGAGCTAATCAGTGCCTTGAGAAGCCATGAGATAGAGCTGGATGCAAACGAGCCTTAGAAGAAAGGTAAGTCTATTGCATTAAAATCTAATTTTAAAAAATGCACTAACGCTTTTCAGGCTGAAGAAGTAGATTCTGAAGAATCAGAATCAGAAGAAGAAGATGAATTGTCCATGATCTCCAGAAGGGTAAACAAACTCTGGAAAAGCAAGCAAAGGAAGTTCAAGAGCTTCAGAAGTTCAAAGAAATTTGAACGAGGAGAATCTTCTGGTGGAAGAAGATCTGACAAGAAGAAGGTCGTCTGCTATGAGTGCAATGAGCCTGGACACTTCAAGAATGAATGTCCAAAACTTCAGAAGGAGAATCCCAAGAAGAAGTTTCATAAGAAGAAAGGTCTTATGGCAACATGGGATGATTCTGAATCAGAATCAGAATCAGACTCTGAAGGAGAACAAACCAACTTTGCACTAATGGCCACAGTGGATGATGGATCAGAATCTACATCAGAATCAGATTCTGAAGAGGTATTTTCTGAACTATCTCGAGATGAGTTAGTTTCCAGTTTGACTGAACTTCTGGAACTCAAGGCTCATCTTAGTATCAAATACAAAAAGCTGAAAAAGCAATTTGAATTTGAAACTAAGAAGCTGGAATTGGAAAATTCTGAGCTGAAGGAAAAAGTTTTAAAATTATCCAAAGATAGTGGATCTCCTTCTGAATCATAAAAATCTATTCCTAGTCTCAATCATATTCTGAAAGAATATGACTCAAGCTTCAGAAAGTTCCTATCTAGAAGTATTGGCAGAAGTCATCTTGCTTCTATGATATATGGTGTTTCTAGAAACAAAAGGTTTGGTTTTGGCTATGAGGGTGATACCTCACATAAATTTGAACCAGTTGATGATTTGAAAATCACATACAAGCCATTGTATGATCATTTCAAATATGGCCACACACATGATATTAGGCTCACTTCACATGCATAGAGTTTTAACACTGCACACCCCAAGAAGCATGTGACACAACCTAAGAAATATCATGCTGTCAAACCTAAAGAATATCATGTTGTTCCTTCTGTTATTTATTATGCTAAACCCAAGTTCAATCAGAACGTGAGGAAGACTAACAAGAAAAGACCCAAGAAATTGTGGGTACCTAAGGAGAAGATATTTTCTGTTGTAGATATCCTTAGCAGCAAAGAGGTCAAAGCACAAAATGTCATGGTACCTGGACTCTGGATGCTCGCGACACATGACGGGAAGAAGGTCTATGTTCCAAGACCTGTTGCTTAAACCTGGTGGAGAAGTCAAGTTTGGAGGAGATCAGAAGGGCAAGATTATTGGCTCTGGAACCATAAGTATTGGTAACTCTCCTTCCATAACTAATGTACTTCTTGTAGAAGGATTAACGCACAACTTATTGTCCATAAGTCAATTAAGTGACAATGGTTATGATATAATCTTCAATCAAAAGTCTTGCAAGGCTGTAAGTCAGAAGGATGGCTCAATCCTATTTACAGGCAAGAGAAAGAACAACATTTATAAGATTGATCTTTGAGATCTTGAGAAGCAGAAGGTGAATTGCCTTATGTCTGTTTCTGAAGAGCAATGGGTCTGGCACAAAAGATTAGGACATGCTAGTTTGAGAAAGATTTCTCAGATTAACAAACTAAATCTGGTCAGAGGACTCCCAAATCTGATATATAAATCAGATGCTCTTTGTGAAGCATGTCAGAAGGGCAAGTTCTCCAAACCTGCATTCAAATCTAGGAATGTTGTCTGTTCCTCAAGGCCGTTAGAACTTCTGCATATTGATCTGTTTGGACCAGTCAAAACAGCATCTATCAGAGGGAAGAAATATGGATTAGTCATCGTAGATGATTATAGCCGCTGGACATGGGTAAAGTTCTTAAAACACAAGGATGAGTCTCATTCAGTGTTCTTTGAATTCTGCACTCAGATCCAATCTGAGAAGGAGTGAAAAATCATAAAGGTCAGAAGTGATCATGGTGGCGAATTTGAGAACAGATTCTTTGAGGAGTTCTTCAAAGAAAATAGTATTGCCCATGATTTCTCTTGTCCTAGAACTCCACAGAAAAATGGAGTTGTAGAGCGAAAGAATAGGACTCTGCAAGAAATGGCCAGAACCATGATTAATGAGTCAAATATGGCTAAGCACTTCTGGGCAGAAGCAATAAACACTGCATGTTATATTCAGAATAGAATCTCTATAAGACCTATTCTAAATAAGACTCCTTATGAATTGTGGAAGAACAGAAAGCCCAACATTTCATATTTTCATCCTTTTGGATGTGTGTGTTTTATTCTGAATACTAAAGATCATCTTGGTAAGTTTGATTCTAAGGCACAAAAATGTTTTCTTCTTGGATATTCTGAACGCTCTAAAGGCTACAGAGTATACAATACTGAAACATTGGTTGTAGAAGAATCAATCAATATCAGATTTGATGATAAGCTTGGTCTTGAAAAGCCAAAGCAGTTTGAGAATTTTGCAGATATAGATATTGACATATCAGAAGCTGTAGAACCAAGAAGCAAAGCTCCAGAAGTTGAAAGTCTTAGAAGCAATGGATCAGAAGATCAAGTTGCTGCATCTTTAGAGAATCTCAGAATTTCTGAAGAGCCAACAGTCAGAAGATCTTCTAGACTCTCCTCATCTCATTCAGAAGATGTGATCCTCGGAAAGAAAGACGATCCCATCAGAACAAGAGAATTCCTTAAGAACGATGCAGAATGTCAATTAGGTCTTGTTTCTTTGATCGAGCCAACTTCTGTTGATCTAGCTCTAGAAGATCCAGACTGGATAATTGCCATGCAAGAAGAACTAAATCAATTTACAAGGAATGATGTATGGGATTTGGTTCCTAGACCAAAAGGATTCAACATCATTGGTACTAAGTGGGTGTTCAGAAACAAGCTTAGTGAGAAGGGAGAAGTGGTAAGAAACAAAGCCAGACTGGTGGCTCAGGGATATAGTCAACAAGAAGGGATTAACTATACAAAAACCTTTGCACCAGTGGCCAGGTTAGAATCTATTCGTTTATTAATTTCTTTTGTCAGTCAGCATAATATCACTCTGTATCAGATGGATGTTAAGAGTGCCTTCTTAAATGGTTATATAGATGAGGAAGTCTATGTCCACCAACCTCCTGGTTTTGAAGACTCTAAGTCTCCAAAACATGTTTTCAAACTTAAGAAATCATTGTATGGATTGAAGCAAGCTCCCAGAGCTTGGTATGAAAGATTAAGTTCTTTCCTTCTAGACAATGGTTTCACTAGAGGACAAGTGGACATAACTCTTTTCTGTAAAATATCTAAGAAGGATATTTTAATTTGTCAAATTTATGTTGATGATATTATCTTTGGAACATCTAATGCTTCACTTGGAAAGGAGTTTGCTAAGTCTATGCAGGCTGAATTTGAAATGAGTATGATGGGTGAACTCAAGTATTTCCTTGGGATTCAAATAAATCAAACTTCTGATGGAACTTATGTTCATCAAACGAAGTATGTGAAAGAACTTCTGAAGAAGTTTAATTTTTCTGAAAGCAAAGAAGCCAAAACTTCTATGCATCCAACATGTGTTCTAGGTAAGGATGAGGTAAGTAAGAAGGTAGATCAGAAGTTGTACAGAGGTATGATTGGATCTCTTCTATACTTAACTGCTTCTAGACCTGACATTCTATTTAGTGTTTGTTTGTGTGCTAGATTCTAATCAGATCCCAGAGAATCTCACTTAACTGCTGTTAAGAGAATTCTGAGGTATCTGAAATGTACTACTAATGTTGGTTTAGTCTACAGAAGATCTAAAGAATACAACTTAGTAGGATTCTGTGATGCTGACTATGCTGGAGATAGAATTGAAAGGAAGAGTACTTCCGGAAGCTGTCAATTTCTTGGAAGTCATCTGATCTCCTGGTACAGCAAGAAGCAAGCTACCATAGCTCTCTCAACAACAGAAGCAGAATATTTTGCTGCTGCTGGGTGTAGCACACAAATGCTCTGGATGAAGAGTCAGCTAGAAGATTATCAAATATATGAGAGTAACATTCCTATTTTCTGTGATAATACTTCTGCTATATGTTTATCTAAGAATCCTATCTTGCATTCCAAAGCTAAACATATTGAGATTAAACATCATTTTATGAGGGACTATGTTCAGAAGGGTGTTCTCTCTTTGAACTTTGTGGATACAGACCATCAATGGGCTGATATCTTTACAAAACCCCTTGCTGAAGATAGGTTTAAGTTCATTCTGAAGAATATCAGTATGGACTTATGCCCAGAATGAGAAGATAAGAAGATCTTTGTATGAATAACTTCTGAAATGTGTTAGGACTAGGCAGCTATAAGAAGTTCCGATAATGATCAATTAGAAGTTCTGATTCTGTTATTACTAACGTTTCATTATCTAAGTTTATTCAGAAGCTCTTTTAAAGCAAAACAGCTGTCACCAGTCTTTCCAGAAAATGAACACGTGTTCACTATTTTTGGACAAGCATGCGTGCAGTTGAGGAGACGCCGCCCTAGGTAACTGTGCAAATCATTTCATTTTGTCACTTTATCTCTCTTAACGTCATTTCTCATTAAATGCATATTGATGTCATGTTTTTCTGTAATCATTTCATTTAAACAGTTTTTTTATTTTCTTTTACTCAAATCGTTTAAATAACCCGCTTCATCTTCATTTCATCTTTTTCGCTCTCTCTCCATTTGTGTGTCTTTCTCTTTGCATTCTTCTTTCAAACCCTAGTTTGTGATCTGTAACCAAGCAAGTCATCATGTATTCTTCATCAAGTTCCTCAAGCCCTGCAGAAAGACTTACTTCCACCCAGATTCTTCTAAGAAAGTATGGGTATGCTCCTCTGAAGACTTGCATGATTCCCACTGACGAACTGGAAGTTTTGTGCGAGTCCGCTGTGGACTTTGATAACCTAAGAGCAAATGGTTTCCAGTCTGATGCAAGGATCTTAACACAAAGATGGTCAAACTATCTTGATAGATTGGTTGGACCAATTTATCCTGAACTGGTGAAGGATTTCTGGGTTCATGCAACGGTTACTCCAACTGCCATCATTTCCTTCGTGCTAGGGCATGAAGTTGTAATCACTGAAAAGCTAATCAGGAAGCTATACAACCTGGATGATGAAGAAGGTTGCACCGGTCCTCAACCTGGAAGGGTTAACTGGTTGCAGGTTGAACAACAAATCTCACATGTTATCGGGATTGAATCTCATAAAATTGGTACTTTAAGGCTGTTTTATCAAGTGTGGGCTGAGATCATTCTGGGTTCTCTTCACCACAGGAAGCAGTTATTCTCCTCCTCTACCTACATCAGTCCTGATCACAAGTATACTTTCTTTTGCATTGACAAAAAGATGGAACTCAACATCTCTCACATTCTGTTTCAAAATCTGAAGACTTCTATAGTAGAGTCAAGAAAGGAAGAAAGGGCGAAGTCTCCTCATATTCCAAGAAATATTATTCCTTTCGCCAGAATGATCTCTGATATTCTGACAGAAAGTAATTTGTTGGATTCTATCAGGACCATTGGAGCGTCCCAATTTCTTGGAGTTGTTCAAGGTCCTGTCTTCAACGGTGTTGATCTGTTCAGACTTGATCTCATCAAGACAGTATCTTCTGTTGGTACAAGCTTTCCAGATATTCTGTCTAGGAGAGTTCCTGTTGAAGGTTTTGCTACTTTGTTTCACTTAGAACTTCATAAGGCTGTCAAGCACTACTTGGAAGATTATGTTAGGAAACAATCTGATATTGATCCTGCATGGATTCGTGGTAGAGTGCTTCTATCACTGGCTGATCTTCAGAAGAAGGATCGGAAGAAACAAGAAGCAAGGCTAAAAAGAAAGGCTCAAGAAGATGAGGCCAAGAAAGCCAAGAAGCAGAGGGTCACCTATGATCCTGATAAGGTGAACACTCCAGAATATCAGCAGCAGAGAATAAGAGGTTCTCTTCGTGCTCCCAGATCTGCAAATGTCTCCAGGCATGTTTTTACTCCTCCTTCTGAACCTCAAACTTCCACCAACCACCTCCTTCTGAACCACAAAACACCTTCACCATACCAAATCCTCCTCCACCTTTTCTTTCTACTCCTGTATTGAACCCTACACCACTAAATATCCATCCCCCAACTCCTTCTGATATACCCTCCTCATCAACCCCCATCATAATTATTCCATCCTCACCTACTCCACTCACATATATTCCTTCCTCCTCAATCATCCCCACAGATATCACATCTTCTTCAAACACTGCACCTCCACCTTCTCTATCCCATCCTCTAACTACCAGAAAATCCAACCCTTACTGTCTTCTCTACCCTGACTACAAATTCACCTTCAACCCACCTGAACCTGAACCCCATATCTACCCGGAGTTGTTCAGAAATGAAGTGATATGCAGGCTGGACCTTTTGAAGGATGTTTTCTTCAATGGTCTTGATGATGTTTCTACAAGAAACCTCTAGAGAAGCTTTCGCCAAGATTTTCAAGTAGGAGCTATGGGTGTTCAGAAGAGACTAGTGGTTGCTGCCCCTGGTTATGCTGGCTATCTTCTGGAGGGTGATAATGGTATCTACTATCATCCCATCAGAAACAGGAGTGCTGTTGAGGAGAAGAGGTTTGTGGATGAACTGGAAGAAGCAAGAATTGCTGCTGCAATGGAAGCTAACCCTTGCAGGGAGATTGTGGTCTGGAGACCTCAGTATCCAGTTCTGCTTGGAGACTTCAGGACACTCTTTGAATTTCTGAGGGAAAATCCTTCTGAGGAAGACCCAAGCTTGGTTATTCTAGAAGTTGTTGACCCGCCAGAAGTGGAAGGTCCTTCTGCTCCACGGAATCTTGCTGCCATTCTTCAGGCTCTTGAGAATGGAGATTCTGAGGTTCCTGCTGCAGAGTATGGAGATGCTTCAATGGAAGAAGCAGATGCTGAAGATCATGTTGCTGAAACTATTCCTGTTGAGGAAAATCCTGCACATGATCTGACTATGGAAGCTGCAAATCAGAATGCCATCCCTCTAGATAGAAGTTGTGAAGTTTCTTCTGATGAACCTTCTCGTCTCGCAAGGACTATGGAAGTGATTCAGAAGAACCAGGATGAACAGAGAACGATCAATGCTGAGTTTTGTGCTTTCATGGAGAGGCAGAATGAGAGCAACAATGGGATTCATGATATGCTGGCCAAGATCATGTCAAAGCTAGGGTCATCGTAGTCATTGTGTCTTAGATTGTTTTCTTTTGTTTGCTGCATTTGTCTTTTATGCATCTTCCTTGCCCTCTTGTACTTCTGACAACTTTTTCCTGTGCTATCAATGATATTATCCTTTTCTTCTAGTGTTTGTCTTGTTTTTTCATCTGAATCTTTTATGTTTTTGATGTTATGACAAAAAGGGGGAGAAAAATGTGATAAATGATCTGATTTATTTTATCAGTTGCAAAGTTCTATGTCTTTGAGTATTGTTTGCAGGAATTGAAGATTCTCTTTAAAGCTCAACATGAGAAGCAAAGACATGGGGAAAAGCAATTCTATAAAGAATCAAGCTCATGGAAATTGAAGCAAGCTGAGTGCTATAAAGCTTCAAGATCAAAAGCAAGAAGGAAGAATGTTCTGATATTCTGATGATAGAATATGCTTTCATTCTTACTCCTTATATGTTCTGATGCATGTTTTTAGTTATAAAATATGCTCTGTAACATTATGATTATTTGCTCGGATACATATTATATGTTCTGAAACATATTCTATGTTCTGATTCATTCATGCTGACTTTTGTCGTTTAGTTTGTTCTGTAACATTTCAGGATGTAGAGATGCTCTGATGATGCTCTGGTACATTCAACAATGTTCTGATACAATCTAGCATGCATTGATTCAAGAAGAAATTCAAGCTCTGAAGCTGTCCAATGGAAGCAAGAATCAGAAGCTATGAATATTCTGAAGATCTAAAAAATTCAAGTTCTGAAGCTGTCCTATGGAAGCAAGAATCAGAAGCTGTGAATGTTCTGAAGATTTAAGCATATGTGAACGTCTCAACTGAAATACTCAGGGAAGTCTTTTATTTATAAAATTCTTCTAGTATTTATTTCAGGGGGAGATTATTTATCTCAGGGGGAGATTGTTAATCTCAGGGGGAGACATATTCACACAATGTCTATATGCTTATGCTATAGCTGTGTAATTGTCCTTAGCCGTCAGTCTTTTCTGATCGCAAATTCATATCATTTATGTATGTTTTTGTCATCATCAAAAAGGGGGAGATTGTTAGAACAAGATTTTTTCTGATCAATATTTTTAGTTTTGATGATAACAAGTATATGAATTTTGTATGAGATAATGTGGTACTCTAATACTATGCAATTCCCGTTTCAGGAATTATATAAAGAGTATGCAAAAAATCAGCGCAAGAAGCACTGACTCAGAAGGTTCAGCATGCAACATCAGAACATGGTCTGGCAAGACATCAGAAGATGGTCAAGCAGAATCAGAACATGGGTCTATGGAAGCATCAGAAGAATTTGAGATCAGAAGCACTGAAGTTCTCTTGGTATCACGCTCAGAAGCACTTCAAGGTCAGAAGACAAGAAGATGCTCTGCACCAAGCTGTTTGACTCTGATGATATTCAAACATTGTTTACACAAACATCAAATCAGAAGCATGTACAAGATGACAGGCTACGCTGACTGACAAAAGGAACGTTAGAAGCTATTAAAGGCAACGTCAGTAGCCACAGCGGGAACAAGGCTCGAGGTAGTTGACAAAGAGTGAAACATTAAATGCAATGCTGTACGGATTACGCAAAGCATTAAATGCTCCCAACGGTCATCTTCTCAAGTGCCTATAAATATGAAGTTCTGATGAGAAGCAAGGTTACGAACTCGGAACCAAACTTGCACAAATGCTGTTCAAATCAAAAGCTCTCAAACTTCATCATCAAGCTCACTACATTGCTGTTGTAATATCTTAGTGAGATTTAAGCTTAAACTTAAGAGAAAATCACAGTTGTGATAATAGCTTTATAATAAGCATTGTAACTCTTAAAAGAATTTGTTTACATTAAGTTGTAAGAACTAGAGTGATCAGGTTGTTGATCAGTATACTCTAGCAAGTCTTAGAAGTTGTCTAAGCAGTTTGTTCCTAGAGTGATCTGGTTGGGATCAGGATACTCTAGAAGACTTAGAGTGTTTCTAAGTGGAAAACCATTGTAATCAAGTGTGATTAGTGGATTAAATCCTCAGGTGAGGTAAATCACTCCAAGGGGGTGGACTGGAGTAGTTTAGTTAACAACGAACCAGGATAAAAATCATTGTGCAAATAGTTTTTATCTTACAAGTTTTAAAGCTACACTTATTCAACCCCCCCTTTCTAAGTGTTTTTCTATCCTTCAGTGAGGACGAGAGAACCAGTAATATCATCACATAAGAGCTTTAATGTAGTAGGTACTTTCTTGTAGTTGAGAAAGAAAGGCTTACGGACTAGGACTTCAATGTTCAGATAACCTACAAAACAAAGCATGGTTAAAAAACCTTTTTTCTCCTTGAAATGGGTTAGCCATGTTATGAATGCATGTATGCATGATCCGTCACAGAAAAACAAATCCACACAAATCACATAATTTTTGGCTTAAGGCTTGCATGGAGTATGATCAGGTGTCCTTCCCAAAGGTACTTCTATGGATAAGATGAAATCAGCAACGGGTTCTACCAGTTATTCAGAATTGTCAGCCTTTCTAAAGCACCCTCGGACATGATGCATTTGCACCATGCAATGACACTTTGAGAGAGAACCTATCTAAATTGTAGTATCGGGTAGCGACTAGGTTCTCAACATTTGTCAAGAGTAGTCCCTCACTACGTTCCTAAAGGCCAAGATGGGTTAAAGGTAACTAAAGGTCCTTGAGCTCCGGCGCACCCAAAGTTACATACATAGACCTCCCTCATTTGAGAAAGGTGTGCATATATCTATGGAGTCCTAACTTGAGCGTGAACTTCATATTGACTCATCTCCCACATATGTGATAGAGGTCGCCATGACTATGCCACTCCTATCTTAAGTTTACTTGAATCCGGGTATAGGATTCGTCCTTCATTTAATTCCCGAAATAGCCCTGAAAATAAAAGCAAGCAAAGCAAACAATAGAAAACATTTAAGTGATCCTAAAATTTAAGGTAACCCCTCTTTTATTCGAAAAATCCCCAGCAGAGTCGCCAGTTCTGTAATACGGTGAATTGACTTTTAAAGAAAATGTCGCGGTAAGCAAGAGTCGCCACCGACTTTTATATTATCCAAATTAACATAAAGGCTAGAAGAACAAGAAAAACCTTTTAAAGAAATTTTGAGTTCGGGGGGTAATTTATACAAAGGGAAGGTGTAAGGCACCCTTTGCATCCATGGTTTTCCATGGGCTCTTAATTGCTTTGCTCTTTTGTAACCAAAAGTTTAGAAATGTATAGAAGAAGAAATAAGGACTTTAGCTCGTAAATGAGCGTAGCCTTTTTGAAGGTTTATGAAAAAGTGTAAGAAAAAGATTTAAGCCAGAGCAAAGCAATTAGGGGCAAATTACCTTGACATTGTAAAAGAGTCCTTTTAGCCTTTCAGGGCTATCCATACCATAAGAGTGTAGGAGGTTCTTTTATTTGGAGGATGAAGGGTCATCGCAATTATCGTTCGCCATAAGACTGTCCCTGCCATAGGGGGCAGGTAGTCTAAGGGAAGGATCAGAATAGTCATCATTATTAGGCAACCAGGAGAACACCTCAGCAATAATCGAAAGGGACTATCACATCATTATAGGCAACTTCGAGGGACGAGATCATATAACCGAACCGAAGGCAGCATCATTGGGACTTATGATCTTTTTGTGACAAGAATGAACTGAAGGCAACATTGCTGAGGCGTCCTCGTATTCGAGGGACTTGACTATTCTGCACTGAAAAAAGGCAACAAGGCAACAAGCAACAGGCAACAAGAGAGGTTACCATAAAAGGTGTGTGGGTGCACAATCACATGATTCAATTCAAAATAATTATCTTGTAAATTAGTGATTCTATGTTCAGTTCGAGTTGCACTCCCTAGAATTACTAACCACGCAGTTATAATAGCAGTTTAAGTGCCTTTAAGGCCACACAATACAACCAGGAGCAGTTACAAAATAAGCCATGGGGAAGGGGAAAACAAAGCAATAAAATAAATTCCGACAGGGCAATAAGTTTGACATAAGTAATAATTAAGGAAGAAATTAAAAGGAACGAATTTTAGGGTTACCAAAGGTTCAAGCTTTGACCGGTTTGTTAATCCTGAAAATTGGCAAAGGAAGAAAAAACAAAGGGTGAGTGTAGCAGGAGTTCATTGATTACGTGGGGCAAACCCTAATTCAAGGCAAAAGAAAAAAAATAAAAAGTAAAATAATATTAAATTAAATAGGGATTCAGAAACTTAGCTTTTCGATTGGTATGGCGCGTAGTCGGAAGAACCCTGATGGTAACCCTGAAAAATTGCACAAAGAAAAAGGAAATTTTTTAGTGTGTGAATGATCTAATGATAAACCTCACAAACCCTGATTTAGGGCACAAGTTAACCATGGTTAATAAAATAAATAAAAACCAAATTAATTAATTATTGATTTTCAACCTAATTAATTAAATCAGAAAAATAAAATTTTGATTAAATTACCTAACCCTAATGTGTATTTTTAATCAATTAATAAAACATTTATAATTTATTAAATGATTAAACAATTAAATTAATTTAAACATTTAATTTATTTAAGTCAAATAAAATTATTATTAATAACTAAAATAAATCTTTTTATTTTTTATGTTTTTGTGAAAAAAAGAAAATTAAGAACAATTTTATTAAAAAGAATATTTAAAAGAGTTTTTAAAAAATAAATAAACAAAATATAAATAAAATAAAAAAGGTTTTATTAAATAGATAACAAGATCCTTCTTTTTAAAAAAATAAATAGTTTTAATAAAAGGAAAATAAAGAAAATAAAAAAAACTATGCTATTAAAAGTAAAAAAAAATTAAATATCATAGCTTGCGATCCAGTGTGTTGCGCTTGAGGAGTCTATGGTAGACTGGCATCTTGTCATGCATTGGATATGATTTAGAATTGATCCTAAGGCTATAATCCGAGCATGTATGGTGAACCTTGGCAATTGTGGCACATGGGAATCTGCTGAGAAAATTATTTGAAAAAAATATGCAAGGGCCAGGGATCGAACCCTGGACCCTTGGGTTAGCAATCAAACGCGTTTACCAACCAACCAGAGGCGCTTGCCTGTTTGTCAAATGCCTCCAATATATTATAACAGAAAACACACGAATAAGAAAGAATTTGCGTGCGACTTTTGAATGGGCCAATGGCATGACGACAGCGCATCGTCTTCCCCACTAGAACCTGCAAACTTTCCCAGAATTCGCTACGAATTTGCTACGGTTCTACGATCGATTTTTTGTAGCAAATTCATGAACATGGCACCTGCAAGCAAACGAACCAAACACAAGAAACAAGAACCCAAACAGGTTCCAAAAGGCCATACGAACCTCATGACACTCTCAATTTAACCTGAAATCGCCCCTAGGTCAAAGTTCCCAATTTGAAACTAACGAACCCTAGACATGGTGAAATCCTGATAGCGCATCAAAACTCTAATAAAATTATCCAGAATTTATCTAAACAACTCGATGATCACAAATATGCATTCAAAATCAATGAAGGATGCGTGTATGTATGGATTCGATTAACAAAAAGTTTGAAGCAAACCGTGAGTTTGGGAGACGGTTCTGGAGGCTTTGCTTTGAGAGTGACGATTGAGAAAGCTTCCACAAACCCTTGGGAATCGTTTGGAAGACTCACAATGCTTTGAATCCGCTTTAAACTTCCAATTGATCTTTGAAAAATTTTGGTTCTTGGATGCTCGGATTAGGGGTTCTCCAACTGCACAATTTCGTCCTTTGCTTCTGAATGGGTTATGTACTTATAATGCAAGGTTTTAGGTCAACAATTGTGGACTGAATCTCTTTGAATCATTGATTGGCAATTTTGCAAAAATTTGATTTGAAATTCTTACTAAATTTGTCCAATATTTGATTCAATCACTTTTAATTCTATTTGCACGAAATCTGAGTGTTTATGAGGTATGATTTTTGATTGGATTTGATTGGGATTAGATTCAATACAATTTCTTTCATAAAAAATCTTTGATTTTTCTTAATTTTATTGATTTTTAAATGAATAAAAATTCTCATAAAATTAATTAAATCAAATATTTTCGTGGCCAATGGATTTTGGGCTCTCAGTACCATGAGGAAGGATATTGGATCTTAAAAACATGGGCCTATTTGCAAAGAAACTTATTTTGAGGCCTTTTATTTCACATTTTTCCCTTTGAAATTGTCCAACTTTGACAAGGCATATCTCCCTCAATTTTTAAGGTATGGAAGAGTTCTAAGACTTTTTGGAAACATAAAGATGTCTTCTAAAATCTACTTTGGAAGCTTTTTTTCATTTGAGTATTTTATCTTGATGATATTGGCTTTGACAAAAAACTGCTTTTGGTTTACTTTCAAAAAGGACCTATAATCTTTTGGCTCATATCTCTCAAATGAAGCATTTTTGGACTTGGTTTGTGAGAGACAAAATTGTAGAGGATCCAATTTCCTTCAAAACGAGCTTTGGACGGAGAATTTATGACATTCCATGTAGGAGTTATGGCTGGTCAAAGTTCAGTTGACTTTCTCATAAGAAAACCCTAATTTAGAAACTTTTGAATTTGTTGATTTCTGATCTTTTCTTGATGAACCATGATCAATTCTTGATCAAATGATGACTGATACTTCAAAATGAGGATGTTGACCAAAAATCAGAAGTTTTGACTGTACTTTGACCACTGTTGACTTTTAGGTCAAACTAGTCGACTGTTGACTTTCTGAGCAATTGAGTGGTCAATCCTTTGAATTAGAACCTGAATTTTATCATGGAGATAGTTTGAAACGTCATAAGCCATATGAGGTGCACTGGAGCCTTTGATCCATTGATTTTCTTCAGAGGAAATCAAAAACCCTAATTCCTTGAACCATTGTTTAGGAGGAGGTGTCTTTGAGCATTGTACTTTAATATGAGTTTGAATAAGAGAAATGGGATGGGAAAATTTTGGGGTATGACACAGGTGTTGCACCCCAAAATTTGCCCTCCTATTTTTATTTATAATTGGCTTAAGCTTCACATTCATATGCATATTTCCACTAGGTCATCTAACACATCATGCATCAATAAAACTTGGTATAGGATCAAGGATCCTGGAGAGTGGGCTCTCTACTTCACTCAAGTGTAATTCATCAAGTTCATATTTGAATATTGAACTGAAGAGTAAGGTTTTATCATCCTGTAAGGCCCAACTCATTTGGTCCTCATCGTCTCTCAGCTTGGTTCCATTTGATTGTTGTTACCAACTCAAGGTCTGGGTTCACCTGATTACTGGTATAGCAAGGCATTTGCTTTAATTTGAGGTCTACAAGGTGCTTATGGAATCGTTTCTAATTTCGGAAGCCAATTTCTAAGGGTTTGACCTTTAGTTAAAGTCAACCATGGTGTGTCACATGCTTCTTGGTGTGAACAGTATCAAAGCTCTGTGCATGTGAAGTGAGCCTAATATCATGTGCATGGCCATATTTGAACTGATCATACAATGGCTTGTATGTGATCTTCAGATCATCAATAGGTTCAAATTTATGTGAGGTATCACCCTCATAGCCAAAGCCAAACCTTCTGTTTCCAGAAACACCATATATCATAGAAGCAAGATGACTTCTGCCAATACTTCTAGATAAGAACTTTCTGAAGCTCGAGTCATATTCTTTCAGAATCTGATTGAGACTTGGAATGGATTTTTCTGTTTCAGAAGGAGATCCACTATCTTTGGATAGATTTAAAACTTTTTCCTTCAGTTCAGAATTATCCACTTCCAGCTTCTTAGTTTCAAATTCAAACTCCTTCTTCAGCTTTTTGTATTTGATACTAAGATGAGCCTTGAGTTCCAGAAGTTCTGTTAAACTGGAAACTAACTCTTCTCTAGATAGTTCAGAAAATACCTCTTCAGAATCTGATTCTGATGTAGATTCTGATCCATCATCTTCTGTAGCCATCAGCGCGAAGTTGGCTTGCTCTCCTTCAGAGTCTGATTCTGATTCTAATTCAGAATCATCCCATGTTGCCATAAGACCTTTCTTCTTATGAAACTTCTTCTTGGGATTCTCCTTCTGATGTTTTGGACATTCATTCTTGAAATGTCCAGGCTCATTGCACTCATAGCAGACAGCCTTCTTCTTGTCAGATCTTCTGTCACCAGAAGATTCTCCTCGTTCAAATCTCTTTGAACTTCTGAAGCCTTTGAACTTCCTTTGTTTGCTCTTCCAGATTCGGTTTACCCTTCTGGAGATCATGGACAGTTCATCTTCTTCTTCTAATTCTGATTCTTCAGAATCTTCTTCTCTAGCCTGAAAAGCGTTTTAGTACATTTTTAACATTAGATTTTAATGCAATAGACTTACCTTTCTTCTGAGGCTCGTTTGCATCCAGCTCTATTTCATGGCTTCTCAAGGCACTGATAAGCTCTTCCAAAGAAGCTTCATTCAGATTCTTGGCAATCTTGAATGCAGTCACCATTGGACCCCATCTTCTGGGTAAGCTTCTGATGATCTTCTTTACATGATCAGCCTTGGTGTAGCCTTTATCCAGAACTCTCAATCCAGCAGTTAGCGTTTGAAATCTTGAGAACATCTTCTCAATGTTTTCATCATCCTCCATCTTGAAGGCTTCATATCTTTGGATTAGAGGAAGAGCTTTAGTCTCCTTGACTTGAGCATTTCCCTCATGGGTCATTTTTAATGACTCATATATATCATAAGCCGTTTCCATGTTAGATATCTTCTCATACTCAGCATGAGAGATAACATTCAGCAAAACAGTCCTACATTTATGATGATTCTTGAAATGCTTCTTCTGATAATCATCCATTTCTTGCCTTGTAAGCCTTACGCCACTAGCTTTCACTGGATGTTTGTAACCATCCATCAGAAGATCCCATAGTTCACCATCTAGACCAAGAAAGTAACTTTCTAGTTTATCTTTCTAGTATTCAAAGTTTTCACCATCAAATACTGGTGGTCTAGTATAACCATTGTTACCATTATATTGCTCAGCAGAGCTAGATGTGGATGCAGGTGAGTTTGTTGGAATTTCACCAGCCATCTTTTACTGAAGCGTTTTTCTCTTCCTGAATCTTTTCTAAACACGGTTAAGTGCTTGCACCTTAGAACCGGCGCTCTGATGCCAATTGAAGGATAGAAAAACACTTAGAAAGGGTGGTTTGAATAAGTGTAGTCTAAAAACTTAAACGATAAAAACAATTTGCACAGTTATTTTTATCCTGGTTCGTTGTTAACTAAACTACTCCAGTCCACCCCCTTGGAGTGATTTACCTCACCTGAGGATTTAATCCACTAATCTCAACAGATTACAATGGTTTTCCACTTAGCCCACGACTAAGTCTTCTAGAGTATCCTGATCACAACCTGATCACTCTAGGAACAACTGCTTAGACACAAGCTAAGACTTTCTAGAGTATCCTGACCACCACGTGATCACTCTAGTTACAACTTCTTAGACACAAGCTAAGACTTCCTAGAGTATCCTGATCACTCTTGATCACTCTAGTTACTTACAAATTAATGTAATCAATTCTAAGAGTATTACAATGCTTCTGAAAAGCTATAATCACAACAGTGATATTTCTCTTAAAGTTTAAGCTTAATCTCACTAATATATTACAACAACAATGTGGTGAGCTTTGATGAAGATGAAGTTTGTGAGCTTTGATTTGAACAGCGTTTCAGCAAGTTAGTATTCACAGAATTCGTCAGAATTGGTAACCTTGCTTCTCATCAGAACTTCATATTTATAGGCACTTGAGAAGATGACCGTTGGGAGCATTTAATGCTTTGCGTATTCTGTACAGCATTGCATTTAATGTTTCACTCTTTTGTCAACTACATCGAGCCTTGTTTACGCTGTGTCTACTGACGTTGCCTTTAATAGCTTCTAACGTTCCTTTTTTCAGTCAGCGTAGCCTGCCATCTTGTACTTGCTTCTGATCTGATGTTTGTGTATACAACGTTTGAATATCATCAGAGTCAAACAGCTTGGTGCTGGGCATCTTCTTGTCTTCTGACCTTGAAGTGCTTCTGAGCGTGATACCATGAGGACTTCAGTGCTTCTGCTTCTGAACTTAAGTTCTTCTGATGCTTCCATAGACCCATGTTCTGATTCTGCTTTGACCATCTTCTGATGTCTTGCCAGACCATGTTCTGATGTTGCATGCTGAACCTTCTGAGTCAAAGCTTCTGAGCGCTGATTTGTGCATACTCTTTATATATTTCCTGAAAGGGAAATTGCAGTGTATTAGAGTACCACATTATCTCATACAAAATTCATATCCTTGTTATCATCAAAACTAAGAATATTGATCAGAACAAATCTTGTTCTAACAATCTCCCCCTTTTTGATGATGACAAAAACATATATAAATGATATGAATTTGCGATCAGAAAGAGCAGACGACTAAAGACAATTACACAGCTATAGCATAAGCATATAGACATTGTGTGAATATGTCTCCCCCTGAGATTAACAATCTCCCCCTGAAATTAATACTAGAAGAATTTTATAAATAAATACTTCCCTGAGTATTTCAATAGAGACGTTCACATATGCTTGATCTTTAGAACATTCATGACTTCTGATTCTTGCTTCCATAGGACAGCTTCAGATCTTGAATTTCTTTAGATCCTCAGAACATCCACAGCTTCTGATTCCTGCTTCCATCGGACAACTTCAGAACTTGAATTTCTTTGATCTTTAGAACATCCACAGCTTCTGATTCCTGCTTCCATCCGACAGCTTCAGAACTTGAATTTCTTTGATCTTTAGAACATTCACAGCTTCTGATTCCTGCTTCCATCGGACAGCTTCAGAACTTGAATTTCTTTGATCTTTAGAACATTCACAGCTTCTGACTCTTGCTTCCATTAGGACAGCTTCAGAGCTTGAATTTCTTCTTACATCACTTCATGCTAGATTGTATCAGAACATTGTTGAATGTACCAGAGCATCATCAGAGCATCTCTACATCCTGAAATGTTACAGAACAAAGCTAAATGACAAAAGTCAGCATGAATGAGTCAGAACATAGAATATGTTTCAGAACACATAATATGTATTAGAGCCACATAATATGTATCAGAACAAATAGACATAATGTTTCAGAGCATATTCTATCATCAGAATATCTGAACATTCTTCCTTCTTGCTTCTGATCTTGAAGCTTTCTAGCACTCAGCTTGCTTCAATTTCCAAAAGCTTGATTCTTTATAGAATTGCTTTTCCCCATCTTGTTGCTTCTTATGTTGAGCTTTTAAAGAGGATCTTCAATTCCTGCAACAACAAAACTTAAAGCATAGAACTTTGCAAGTTCTGTTAGAAATATGGGGCCTTTTTACCCGTTAACTGATAATATTAATCAGATCATTTATCACATTTTCTCCCCCTTTTTGTCATAACATCAAAAACATAAAAGATTCAGATGAAAAGCAAAAGACAATGGGAATGAAACAGAATTAAAATTTTTTCATTGATTTGAAAGAGAAAGTACACAAAAGATGCAGAACATGCAGACGCAACAAGGAAAGAAAACTACAACGACCAAAGACTAAGACCCTAGCCTAGACAAAATCTGCGCCTGTATGTCATGAATCCCGTCAGTGCTTGCAGTTTGCCTTGCCATGAAAGAGCGAAACTCAGCATTGGTTGCTTCTTGCTTGTCCAAACGAGAAGCCAGCATGGCTTGATTCTGATATAGAGCTTCCAATGTCTTCATCAGAGCTGAGGGTTCACCAGAAGAAGAAGCGCCAGAACTTCTGCCAACAGGGACAGCAATCTCAGCAGGGCGATCTTCTGGAAGGTCTTCAGCTTCTGCACCTTCCATCTCAACATCTGAGTTTGAATCAGAAGCAGCCTCAGCATATTCTGGTTCAAGCAACTCAGAAGCTCCAACTTCCAACGCCTGAAGAATAGCAGCTAGGTTTGTTGGAGGAGTTAGACCAGCAACTTCTGCAGGATAAACCACTTCTGGAAAGACCATGTGAGGAGCGCTTTCAGAAGGGTTCATTCTGAACCAATTAAACATCCATTGAAAATATCCAGTCAGCACTGGATTCCTTGGTCTCCATACCACGATGTCTCTGCAGGAATTTTCTTCTTCCATCTCATCTGCAGGTATCCTCTCTTCAAGAACTCTTCTGTTCCTGATGAGATGGTGATAGCTGCTTTCACCAGCTTCCAAAAGAAGACCACGAGCACCAGGTGCTTCAGTCATGATCCTTCTCTGGACATCCATAGCCCTAACCATAAAATCCTGGCGAAAGGCTTCCCAGAGGTTGCAGGTAGCAGGCTCATCCAGTTGGTTAAGGTGTGCAGCACCCAAAATCTCCAACCAGCTATTTACATCTGAGTGTAAAAGCTCTTGATAGGTATGAGTGGTAGGTGTTAGAGGGTTGACTGTGAATCTGGAATCAGGATACACACAGCTGTAGGGGTTAGGCGTTCTGGTGGGAAAAGGGTGTGAGAGAGGTGAGGAGATATCTGTGAGATGGGTTGAGGGGGAAGGGATATCAGACGGTGATGATGGTGGTTACAGAGAGATGAATGAAGAGGAAGAGGTGGTGGAGGTCTATGAAGAGGGAGGTGATTGAGGGATACCTTCAAGGGGTTCAAACACATGTCTAGAGTAGTTTCTCGACATCATAGCTTCAAAAGGATTCACCTTGAGAGAATCGTAGGTGATCCTTGTCCTTTTTGATTCGTTTTCAGATTCTTTGGTTGCCTTTCTCTTTTGTTTACGATTTGTTGCTTGATTTGATGAGCTTGACGAAGGATTCATGGTGAAGTTGCAGATAGTGAAAACCGCTAGGGTTTATGATATGAATGCAGAGAGGAAGAGAGCGAAAAAAGAAACTGAATGCAAGAGAGAGAAATATAAGAGGGAAAAGAAACGTTTGAAGAATATAAAAGAAAAGAAAAAAAATGATGGATACCATTTAATGTTACGTGACGTGAGGAGAGATAATTATGACAAACGAAGTGATTAGGACAGTTACCTAAGTAGGCGTCCCCTCAACTGCACGCATGCTTGTCCAGAAATAGTGAATACGTGTTCATTTTCTGGAGTGACTGGTGACAGGTGTTTTGCTTTAAAAGTTCTTCTGAATCAACTTAGATATTGACACGTTAGAGATAACAGAATCAGAGTTTCTAATTGATTAATATCAGAACTTCTTATGGCTGCCTAGTCTTAACACATATCAGAAGATACTCATACAAAGATCTTCTCATCTTCTCATTCTAGGCACAAGTCCATACTGATATTCTTCAGAATGAACTTAAACCTATCTTCAGCAAGGGGTTTTGTAAAGATATCAGCCCATTCATGGTCTGTATCTACAAAGTTTAAAGATATAACACCCTTCTAAACATAGTCCCTTATGAAATGATGTTTAATCTCAATATGTTTAGCTTTTGAATGTAAGATAGGATTCTTTGATAAACATATAGCATAAGTATTATCACAGAAGATAGGAATGTTACTCTCATATATCTGATAATCTTCTAGCTGACTTCTCATCCAGAGCATTTGTGTGCTACAACCAGCAGCAACAACATATTCTGCTTCTGTTGTTGAGAGGGCAATAGTAGCTTGCTTCTTGCTGTACCATGACATCAGATGACTTCCAAGAAATCGACAACTTCCAGAAGTTCTCTTCCTTTCAATTCTATCTCCAGCATAGTCAGCATCACAGAATCCTACTAAGTTGTATTCTTTGGATCTTCTGTAAACTAAACCAACATTAGTAGTACCTTTCAGATACCTCAGAATTCTCTTAACAGCAGTTAAATGAGATTCTCTCAGATCTGATTGGAATCTAGCACACAAACAAACACTGAAGAGAATGTCAGGTCTAGAAGCAGTTAGGTATAGAAGAGATCCAATCATACCTCTGTACAACTTCTGATCTACCTTCTTACTTACCTCATCCTTACCTAGGACACATGTTGGATGCATAGGAGTTTTGGCTTCTTTGCTTTCAGAAAGATTAAACTTCTTCAGAAGTTCTTTCACATACTTCGTTTGATGAACATAGGTTCCATCAGAAGTCTGGTTGATTTGAATCCCAAGGAAATACTTGAGTTCTCCCATCATGCTCATTTCAAATTCAGCCTGCATAGAATCAGCAAACTCCTTTCCAAGTGTAGCATTAGATGTTCCAAAGATGATATCATCAACATATATTTGACAAATTAAAATGTCCTTTTTAAAGGTTTTACAAAAAAGAGTAGTGTCCACTTTTCCTCTAGTGAAACCATTTTCCAGAAGAAAAGAACTTAAACGTTCATACCAAGCTCTAGGAGCTTGCTTCAATCCGTATAAAGATTTCTTTAATTTAAAAACATGATTTGGAGACTTGGAGTCTTCAAAACCAGGAGGTTGATGGACATAAACTTCTTCATCTATATAACCATTTAAGAAGGCACTCTTGACATCCATCTGATAAAGAGTGATGTTATGTTGAGTGGCGAAAGAAATTAATAGACGAATAGATTCTAACCTGGCCACTGGTGCAAAGGTTTCTGTGTAGTCAATCCCTTCTTGCTGACTATAGCCTTGAGCAACCAGTCTGGCTTTGTGTCTTACCACTTCTCCCTTCTCGCTTAGCTTATTTCTGAATACCCACTTAGTGCCAATGATGTTAAATCCTTTTGGTCTAGGAACCAAGTCCCATACATCATTCCTTGTAAACTGATTGAGTTCTTCTTGCATGGAAATTATCCAGTCTGGATCTTTTAGAGCTTGATCAACAGAAGTTGGCTCGATCAAAGAAACAAGACCTAATTGACAGTCTGCATTGTTCTTAAGGCATGCCCTTGTTCTGATGGGATCGTCTTTCTTTCCAAGGATCACATCTTCTGAATGAGCTGATGCAAGTCTGGGTGATCTTCTGACTGTTGGTTCTTTTGAAATCCTGAGATTCTCTAAAGATGCAGCAACTTGATCTTCTGATCCATTGCTTCTGAGACTTCCAGCTTCTGCAGCTTTTCTTCTTGGTTCTACAGCTTCTGATATATCAATATCTATATCTGCAAAATTCTCAAGCTGCTTTGGTTTTTCAAGACCAAGCTTATCATCAAACCTGATATTGATTGATTCTTCTACAATCAATGTTTCAGTATTGTATACTCTGTAGCCTTTAGAGCGTTCAGAATATCCAAGAAGGAAACACTTTTGTGCTTTAGAATCAAACTTACCAAGATGATCTTTAGTATTCAGAATAAAACACACACATCCAAAAGGATGAAAATATGAAATGTTGGGCTTTCTGTTCTTCCACAATTCATAGGGAGTCTGATTTAGAATAGGTCTTATAGAGATTCTATTCTGAATATAACACGCAGTGTTTATTGCTTATGCCCATAAGTGCTTAGCCATATTGGTTTCATTGATCATGGTTCTGGCCATTTCTTGTAGAGTCCTATTCTTTCGCTCTACAACTCCATTTTGTTGTGGAGTTATAGGGCAAGAGAAATCATGGGCAATACCATTTTCTTTGAAGAACTCCTCAAAGAATCTGTTCTCAAATTTGCCACCATGATCACTTCTGACCTTAATGATCTTGCACTCCTTCTCAGATTGGATCTGCGTGCAGAATTCAAAGAACACTAAGTGAGACTCATCCTTGTGTTTTAAGAACTTTACCCATGTCCAGCGGCTATAATCATCTACGATGACTAATCCATATTTCTTCCCTCTGACAGATGCTGTTTTGACTGGGCCAAACAGATCAATGTGCAAGAGTTCTAACGGCCTTGAGGAAGAAACAACATTCTTAGACTTGAATGCAGGTTTGGAGAACATGCCCTTCTGACATGCTTCACAAAGAGCATCTGATTTGTATTTCAGATTAGGGAGTCCTCTGACCAGATTTAGTTTGTTAATCTGTGAAATCTTTCTCAAACTAGCATGTCCTAATCTTCTGTGCCAGACCCATTGCTCTTCAGAAACAGACATAAGGCAAGTCACCTTCTGCTTCTCAAGATCAGAAAGATCAATCTTATAAATGTTGTTCTTTCTCTTACCTGTAAATAGGATTGAGCCATCCTTCTGACTTACAGCCTTGCAAAACTTTTGATTGAAGATTATATCATAACCATTGTCACTTAATTGACTTATGGACAATAAGTTATGTGTTAATCCTTCTACAAGAAGTACATTAGTTATGGAAGGAGAGTTACCAAGACTTATGGTTCCAGAGCCAATGATTTTGCCCTTCTGATCTCCTCCAAAATTGACTTCTCCACCTGGTTTAAGCACCAGGTCTTGGAATGTAGACCTTCTTCCCGTCATGTGTCGCGAGCACCCAGAGTCCAGGTACCATGACATTTTCCTTTTTGTCCTCTTTGCAGCCAAGGATATCTGCAACAGAAATTATCTTCTCCTTAGGTACCCACAATTTCTTGGGTCCTTTCTTGTTAGTTCTCCTCAAGTTCTGATTGAACTTGGGTTTAGCATAATATTTAACAGGAGGAACAACATGATATTCTTTAGGTTTGTCAGCATGATATTTCTTAGGATGTGTCACATGCTTCTTGGTGTGAACAGTATTAAAGCTCTGTGCATGTGAAGTGAGCCTAATATCATGTGCATGGCCATATTTGAACTGATCATACAATGGCTTGTATGTGATCTTCAGATCATCAATAGGTTCAAATTTATGTGAGGTATCACCCTCATAGCCAAAGCCAAACCTTCTGTTTCCAGAAACACCATATATCATAGAAGCAAGATGACTTCTGCCAATACTTCTAGATAAGAACTTTCTGAAGCTCGAGTCATATTCTTTCAGAATCTGATTGAGACTTGGAATGGATTTTTCTGTTTCAGAAGGAGATCCACTATCTTTGGATAGATTTAAAACTTTTTCCTTCAGTTCAGAATTATCCACTTCCAGCTTCTTAGTTTCAAATTCAAACTCCTTCTTCAGCTTTTTGTATTTGATACTTGTCGCACGCTCGCGAAAAATGAACAGAGTCGCCACCAATATATTTATCCCATAAGGGAAAGGAATATCAGAAAACCTAACAAAGGAAGGAACAGGGTCTTGCGACCAGAGAATCAAGGTACGGGAGTCGGTTACGCGAGGGGAAGGTACTAGCACCCCTCACGCCCATCGTACTCGATGGTATCCACCTATGTTTGTTTCTATCTAATGGGTGTCTAACTATGTCTATGTCTAAATGCGAAATGAATGCAAAATGTAGGGAAAATAAAGAATTGTACTCGCACGGGCCCTACCCCGCTGCCTACGTATCCTTTTCAGGAATCAGAGTTACCGTAGCTCGGCTAACGATTTTCTGTTTGTTTTTTGTGTTTTTTAGTTGGGCGGCGTTAACGCTCACGCTCTTGCACAAGGGGACAGCCTAGGATGCAATGGAGCGGAGATAACTTGCCCTTAGAAAGGAGAAAAAGAGATTGGTTTGTATCTTTTAAGGGTAATTCCATGATGACGAGAACCCACTACAAGGTCTCGCATCACTTCCTCACTTTTGTTTAAGTCTGGCCATTTATTAGGTTTTTTGAAGTGTTTTTGGTTGGTGTTTTTTATGGGGATTTTAATCTGTGACTTAGATCATACCAAAAAGAGTTTTGTTTTGCATATTTAGAGAACGCACATCGAGGCCTACGCCACAATCGTTTCTCTAAACAACGGTTAAGAAATACATCGAGGCTTCACACCTCAATCATTTCTTCTCCGCTAAGTAAAAGAGATACAAAAAGAGTTCTTTTGTGGATATTTAGAGAATGCACATCGAGGCCTACACCACGATCGTTTCTCTAAATAACGGTTAAGAAATACACCGAGGCTTCACACCTCAATCATTTCTTCTCCGCTAAGTAGGAAAGAACATACATCGAGGCCTACACCTCAATCATTTCTTTCCTACCATGAAATATAGTAACGGTATGATCTTCATCGGTTTTTATTAAGTATTTTAAAAGTTGAAAAGAAAAAAAAGAAAGAAAGGAACTATCCTAAATTCTAGTCTAATTTGTAATTCCTATTTATGTACAAAAGGGATCTAAAATAAACTATGCAATTTATTAACAAAAACTATACATGGAATAGGTAAAGGAAAATCAATATGCGACAAATAAAATTGAGAATTATATCAAACAAACTATTATCCACAAACACACATGCATCAATTAAATCTATGAAAGGAAATCGAGACTAAAATTATTTCTAAGTCTATTAGAGAGTTATTTACAAAGAAGTGTCGATACAAAGAATATTCAAATATTGTAAAAGAAAGATTTATTAAAAGATCAAAACAATTAGAAAACTAACAAAAGTCGTGACAATTATCTAGTCAATCTACAATATCTAAAAACAAATTTTATGCATTTTTACTTGAGTTAGAAAGGATTTATGAAGCTAAAAGTAAAAGAAAACAAAAGTTAAAATAAAATCTACAATCTAGACAGCAGGGGGTGTGATAGTATTTTAAAAAATGAACTAAAATTAGCTAAAGCAGGAAACTGGGCCTGATTCAGGGGGTGGGAATAGGGACAGCGTTTAGGCCCAGATGCAGGGGACGGTGGTACGTTAGCTACGGAGGAGTATGATTCTGAACATGTTACAAGGCCCAAGATCTCACGGCCCAATGCTCACATTTCTCACCATTTCATTTATTCACTTATTATGCTTCAGCATGTGATTATTCCCTTTTTTGAGTAAAGTGTAACGTAGCACCAACACACTAGCATCAATTGGTCATGAATCTTTTAAGTCACATAAGACAAAATAAACTACTGGCCAATCAGAATCAGCCAACGCGCATCCCCAATGATTGAAAATAAAACAAAGTTAACAAAATGAGAGGAAACATTCCAATGGGGACGCGCCACGTAGGATAGGAGACTAGAACTCATGCATGCATAGAGACGCCGGAGTGCAGCCTCCGGTCGTCTTCTCCGATGGGGGTTACGGCGGCGACGGCGGACCTTTTTTCCAGAAATTAGAAGTGACACCACTGTCCTACTCGGTTTCCGCCGTAGATTATGGATCCGTCATTAGTTTTCATTAATTCTTTCTCTAACAAACAAACCGAACCACGTTCTAAAATCTATCACAACTTGAACTTAACCGGAACTCTTCTCTAATCATATCGTTGCATCCACAATTATCATAGCATTCATCTATAGGGTTCAAACAACGAAACAATGATATATTTCGTGCAAACAGAAATCAAACTTCAAGAGCTCATAATTGAATGCGCCGGTGCAAGAACCTATGGCATGAGATCTGTTATGCTAAGAGGATCTTAGAAGCTTACTTACCTGGATCTTGAATCGAAGAAGGATGAAAGAGAACTCTGAGAATTTCT
Source organism: Vicia villosa (assembly GCF_029867415.1). Taxonomy (NCBI): domain Eukaryota; kingdom Viridiplantae; phylum Streptophyta; class Magnoliopsida; order Fabales; family Fabaceae; genus Vicia; species Vicia villosa. The sequence goes on from NC_081186.1 coordinate 38,517,551, forward strand.
GAGCTCCTCGGTGATGAGAGCAATAACTCCTCAAAGTATAACTTCGATCTTAGACTTAAACTCAGCTTTGCAAGATTCTTGTAGCTCTTAGTAAGATGATGAAGATCCACTAGCTCTTGCCATTGCCGATGATTCTGAGTTGGAGATGAAGGTGATGATTGTTAAGATAGGAGAGGGTGATGGTGGTCGGTGGTGGCGGAGATGGTGTTTGCTGACAGTGGCTAGTGGTGGTGGAGATGGTGTTTCACGGTGGTTGCAGTGGTGGTGAGGGAGGTTGATGGTTGAGTTCGTTGAGTTTGTTACAAGTTGTAACAAACTTTGTGAGTGATGGAAGAGAGAAAAAAAGATCCGAGAGAGAAGAGAGTGAGGAGAGAATTTTTGAGAAATGAAAAAAATGAGAGTGTAACTTGAGAGAGGATGAAAATGAAGCGTGTTATGTTTATATAGCATGAAGTGGTGATGCATGGTGATTATGGTGTGGAGTGTTTAGTGTAATATTCCCTTTCCATGCTTAGTGACTAAGGCTTTTGCAAATGAGGTAACTCTTTGAGGTGCTTTTCACGTGCCTCCCCCATGCATGGTGAAAAATGGATATTCCATGTGTGTTGCAGCTTTACGTCATGGTACCTCACACGCAACTTATTAATGTCCACGAGCTTATCTTCATGTGCACATATCTCAAGCTATGGTCCATAACATGACCCGCTCCTTAGCTCAACGTGAAGAGGGTATAAGGCACAAGAGGTTTGATGTTTGGAAGACCTTGAATTGGCGTCTAGAGATGGAAGAAAAGTAGCCATGAACTTGTTGTGTCATCCTTGTATAGACTCCACGCGCATGTGACATGGAATTGGCCCAGATTTCTAGCAAGGACAAGACTTGGTCAGGACATAACTTTGAGTCTTCTTATCTGGCTCCACACACATTCAATAATTTCCTTCTATGGCTTGTTGGAAAGAGGACATAGCAATGAGTATTTTGACACAAAGCTTGACCTCAATGGGAACTTATAGAGGGAGAAAATTGGGCTTGAATTCGGCCCACCATGTGTTCGTAGAAATGCCTTGCGCGTGACCTGGATCTTGGCCTGCCTGATGCTGCATTCTGGCCAGTGTGAGGGCACTACTTTGAAAGCTTGCATCTCACTCAATATTTGTTCAATTATTCCAATTATTGTCTCAATGGATAGAGGAGATGGCAAAGAAGAGAATGATACCAAGTTTGCATTCATGGCACTTCTGTAGAGCTCTAAAAATGGCTGGAGATTTGGCATGCCATGTGTTTGCTGAAATGCCAGGTCATGACCTGACTTGTGACTTGGATTATGACTTGGTTAAAATGAATTTTCAGCAACTTCACACCACTTTAACTCTTCATACAAGCTTCAAATGAGAAAGTGTCCAACTACAAAGTTGTTCCCCTCCATGAGAGGAACAACTTTGATGTTGGAATTTTCTTCAAAAACTGTCATTTGCCACGTGTAATCTAGTGCTGAAGTGGGCTGCTCGACAAGATTTAAAGCATCGAAAATTTTCTAAGTGTTGGAAACTTCTCTTTTTGCTATTTTGGCGACTTTTTGTCGAACTCCCGATTTTATCCATTCTTTGACTTTTCTTGACTGATCTTCCACCAAAAGTCAATATTTGAATAATTTTTCTGATTTTGACCCCAAAAGTCAACTGTTCTGGTTTTTCCGACTATTGGTGAAATTCCCGATTAAATCTCCTCCAATCAAATCCAGTCAAACAAACACATCCACGTGGTCAGTACGAGAAGCTTTTCACACATAGAAACCACTCCTGATTAAATGTTGACTAGAAGGTCAACTGGTCGACTTTGGTCAAAGAAACCCTGATTTAAAGAACCGGATGATTTACAAGCTACTATCCTTCAATCAATGCCCTGATTTGAAGTAGAAAGACACCCCAATCCAGGAGGACTTTAATGAACATAGAGCCACATGATTCTACCTCTGTTTTCTTATTCTCTGATCAAAATTCTTTGCAACAAAGCTTTTTCTTGCTAGCCTTCGAATAGCACCCATGATATGAATGCATGAGTGAGAGTTATGACCTAGGTGATGTATGTACATGAATCATAAGCCGTATGAATAGGGTAGGACAAATTTGGGGTATGACAGCTGCCCCTATTTAATCGTCTTATACTCGGAAATGAGATTGGCGCTAGCCTTTCGAATATTCGAGATAGAAGAAGATTAAATACCAAGACCTGAAATTTGTCCTGAAAAGATGGTATGATCCTTATTCTTTTATTATTTTGTTTTGATATCTGCTGGGGAAAGATAATTCTTTGGTTTTTCTGGTGGGAGAATTTACAATGGGTAATGGATTTGAATGGTGGTGATAGCTTGTAACGTGGTAACGGTGCCGATACAAGGTTTTCCAAGGGGGTGTTACATGAAACAACGACTGGAAGGGAATAGATCTCGTGCGATCTACGACTCAACATCGACTCGACAACAGGAGAGGAAAGAAAAGATCTCGTACGATCTTTAGGACTGAAACAAGAGGGATCTCGTGCAATCTAAGACTCAACATCGAAAGAGGATCTCGTGGCGATCAACTCGTCAACATAAGAAAAGGGAATAAGATCTCGTGGCGATCTTATGACTCAACATCGAAAGAAAATCTCGTGCGATTTTCCACACTTTGGAAAGGAATAAGATCTCGTGGCGATCTTATGACTCAACATCGAAAGAAAATCTCGTGCGATTTTCCACACTTTGGAAAGGAATAAGATCTCGTGGCGATCTTATGACTCAACATCGAAAGAAAATCTCGTGCGATTTTCCACACTTTGGAAAGGAATAAGATCTCGTGGCGATCTTATGACTCAACATCGAAAGAAAATCTCGTGCGATTTTCCACACTTCGGAAAGGAATAAGATCTCGTGGCGATCTTATGACTCAACATCGAAAGAAAATCTCGTGCGATTTTCCACACTTTGGAAAGGAATAAGATCTCGTGGCGATCCTATGACTCAACATCGACTCGACATCGAGGGACAAAAGAAGACATTGTGTCAGACACTCATCAGAGATTGAAGATACCTCGCATCGGCACCATGGCTTAAAAGTGTTTGTAGTATGATAGCAGATATCAGGCAAAGTTTGTACAGGTAACAACTTTGAGAGGATGGGTCATTGTTCTGATTCAACATTGGCTCCTATTATCTGGCTTATGTTCCGTATGCATGTTTGAGTTTTTTATGGCGTAATGATCCACTGTAATGGATATGCTACGCTTTCGAGGATGCAATGCTATATGCAATGAATACTATATGCAGAGAGTGCCAAATAAAGGCCCTTGGTGGGACAGAAGAGTAGGATCATTGGGGTCCGTTGCTTGTGATCTTGAGACGCCATTGCGGGTGGGCGTTGAAAACCTCATAGTGCCAAAGATGGTTGGCAACTGTGTGGAGGGTTAGAACATAACTCTGTTGGGGAGGAAGTGACTTTGCTCGACTTTCCTTACATCCTATACTGCTTGGGGAAACATGGGTTCTGATGGACACTTCTTTGTCTGCCGTGTAGGGGAGGGACATGGATTTCTTCCGGTGTCTTATGCTTATCAGTACTGATGAATTATATGCTTGAACTTACACGCGGGATGGTGACGACCTTTGTGGCATGTCTTAAGCCAAGACAACGACTAGAACCTGCAACCTGCACAGAAAAACAACGTTTGGATGCAAATGGTGCCCCTTAGAGCACTTTTATGTTTACGTAACATCATGTTTCGTTTTGATTTTGTGATTATTATTCCCCATGCTTTCAATGCAATGTTTAATAACGAATTAAATCACACCTTGCATGCGAAAAAAATGAAAAGCAGGAAAGAACACTTCTTATCAAAAGATCATTTTATTGATGGAACGCCTATGAATAGGCTTCTGTACAAGGAAGCAACTCCTAAATGAGGTAGTTGCGAAGGGAAAATAAAATGCAAAAAGCAAAATGGCAAAGAGAAATGCTCGAATTTCCATTAAAACTGGTATTGCTACAGTTCCCATATCCTCGATCCTCTCAATGCTTTGCTTCAGAAGGGTAATGGTTGGATTGATCTGTCCGTTCCGCGAAGGGCGTATAGGGGTCTTTGTGAAGGATATTCAGACTGTAGCCTCTCGCTTTTGATCCCTAACTTTTGCCTGGATCGCCCTTTCGGGTTTTCAATCCAGCGGGATGCCCCTTTTTGCCTAAGCCACCCTTTCGGGTTTTCAACTTAGCGGGTTACTCTTTTTTGTTTTATCCCTAATTTTTTCCCAAACCCTTTTGGTTTGCCGGGATGCCCTTATTTTTGCCTAGGTACGTCGACCTAGCGGGTCTTTTATGCGTAGTATTTTTTGACTGAGTCTGAATTGACTGGGAGTGGAACGTCTTCCCCATCCATCTTTGTCAAGATTAAAGCACCACCTGAAAATGCTTTCTTCACAATGTATGGTCCCTCATAGTTGGGAGTCCATTTGCCCCTTGGATCGGTATGAATTGGCAAGACCTTCCTTACGACTAGGTCACCTGTGTGGAATTCTCGAGGCCGAATCTTCTTGTCATACGCTTTCTTGATCCTCTTTTGGTACAACTGGCCATGGCAGATAGCAGATAAGCGTTTCTCCTCAATTAGATTGAGATGATCAAGCCTCGTTTGAACCCATTCAGTTTCATCGAGTTTGGCGTCCATCAAGACTCTCAACGAAGGAATTTCCACTTCGACAGGTAGTACGGCCTCCATACCGTAGACAAGAGAGAAGGGAGTTGCCCCAGTTGAAGTACGAACCGAAGTTCTATAGCCATGCAAAGCAAACGGTAACATTTCATGCCAGTCCTTATACGTTCTGACCATCTTCTGGACGATCTTCTTTATATTCTTGTTAGCAGCTTCGACTGCGCCATTCATCTTTGGCCGATAGGGTGATGAATTGTGGTGTTCAATCTTGAACTCTTCGCACAACTCTGCCATCATCTTGTTATTAAGATTGGACCCATTATCAGTGATGATCTTGTTTGGAACCCCATATCGGCATATGATCTCTTTCTTGATGAAGCGAGTCACGACTTGCTTGGTTACATTCTTGTAAGAAGCAGCTTCAACCCATTTGGTGAAGTAGTCGATAGCAACAAGAATAAATCTGTGCCCATTTGAAGCTTGTGGCTCTATGCGCCCAATCATGTCTATGCCCCACATAGCAAAAGGCCAAGGTGATGTCAGAACGTTCAGAGGAGTTGGAGGGACATGAATTCTGTCAGCATACACTTGGCATTTGTGACATTTCTTCACATACACATAACAATCACTTTCAATCGTCATCCAATAATATCCTGCTCGCAAGATCTTTTTGGCCATAGAATGTCCATTGGAATGAGTTCCAAAAGATCCTTCATGAATTTCCCGCATGATCAATTCTGCTTCGTGTCTATCCACGCATCTGAGCAAAACTGAATCATAGTTTCTTTTGTACAGGACGTCTCCTGACAAGAAGAATTTGGATGCTAACCTTCGAAGCGTTCGCTTATCACCAATCGTGGCATCTTCGGGATACTCTTGCTTCTCAACATACCTCTTGATGTCGTAATACCATGGCTTTTCATCATACACATCTTCAGTAGTGAGACAATGAGCAGGGAACACATGGGCAGGCTCTTTGTAACGGAGGATCGTTATGTCTGGTACTTCTTTAGGGGAGCTAACTCTGAACATAGCCGCCAAAGTAGCCAGAGCATCTGCCAATTGATTTTCCTCTCGGGGAATATGATTGAAAGTGATTTCCTCGAAAGCGGGCAACAACTCTAAGATATAGTCCTTATAAGGAACTAAATTGGGGTGTCGTGTTTCCCAATCACCTCTTACTTGATGTATGACCAATGCAGAATCCCCATAAACCTCAAGGATCTTGATCCTCATATCAATGGCTGCTTCAATGCCCATTATGCAAGCTTCGTACTCTGCGACATTGTTTGTGCAATCAAAGCATATTCTAGCTGTGAAAGGGATGTGGGTTTGACGAGGAGAAGTCAAAACTGCCCCAATACCATGGCCCATAGCATTTGATGCACCGTCGAACGTGAGAGTCCATCGCTCTCCTGGCTCGGGTCCCTCACTATCATCCAGTTTCATGATATCTTCATCAGGAAAGTCAAACTTCATTGACTGATACTCTTCTAATGGCTGATGAGCAAGATGATCTGCAAGGACACTTCCTTTGATGGCCTTCTGTGTGACATACTGGATGTCGTATTCTGACAAAAGCATTTGCCATCGGGCTAGCCTTCCTGTAAGAGCCGGTTTTTCAAAGATGTACTTTATCGGGTCCATTTTGGAGATCAATAGAGTGGTATGAGTCAACATATACTGCCTCAGTCGGCGAGCAGCCCATACCAAAGCACAGCAAGTTTTCTCGAGTAGTGAGTAGCGGGATTCACAATCGGTAAACTTTTTGCTCAGGTAATAAATGGCGCACTCTTTTCGACCAGACTCGTCATGTTGGCCCAGCACACACCCCATAGATCCCTCAAGCACAGTTAAGTACATAAGAAGCGGCCTCCCAGGAACCGGAGGCATGAGAATTGGTGGCTCTTGGAGATACTGCTTGATCTTTTCAAAGGCTTCCTGACAACGATCATCCCAACGGATATCTTGATTTTTGCGCAGCAGTTTGAAGATGGGTTCACAAGTATCAGTGAGATGAGAAATGAACCTGGCTATGTAATTCAATCTTCCAAGGAACCCTCGAACTTCTTTTTCATTCTTCGGCGCTGGCATGTTCTGTATCGCTCTTACTTTGTCAGGGTCGACCTCAATCCCTCGTTGGCTCACAATGAATCCAAGTAGCTTTCCAGATCGCACTCCAAAAGTGCACTTGTTTGGATTAAGCCTCAACTTGAATTTACGCAAACGAGCAAACAGTTTCTCAAGATATACCAAGTGTTCCTCCTCAGTTTGGGATTTTGCAATCATATCATCGACGTACACCTCAATCTCTTTATGGATCATGTCATGGAAGAGTGTCACCATTGCTCGTTGATATGTTGCACCAGCATTCTTAAGACCAAAAGGCATCACCTTATAACAATACGTACCCCACGGAGTAGTAAAGGTAGTCTTGGTCATATCTTCGGGAGCCATCTTTATTTGATTATAGCCAGAAAAACCATCCATGAAGGAGAACACCGAATATTGAGCAGTGTTGTCGACTAGCACATCAATATGAGGCAGAGGGAAATCATCCTTCGGACTTGCCCTATTCAAATCTCGGTAGTCAACACACATGCGTACCTTTCCGTCCTTCTTAGGAACAGGTACTATGTTTGCAATCCAAGGAGGATACTCACACACAGATAAGAAACCAGCCTTCAACTGTTTTTCAACTTCTTCCTTGATTTTCAAAGCCATATCAGGTCGTGTTCTTCGTGGTTTTTGCTTTACAGGTGGACATTCTGGTTTGAGAGGTAGCCTGTGCATAACTATATCTGTGTCCAAACCAGGCATGTCTTCATATGACCAGGCGAAGATATCATCATACTCTCGAAGCAACTCAATCAACCTTCTCTTTACATCACTTTGCAAAGCGGCGCCTATTTTGACCTCTCTTTTTGCTTCTTCTGTACCGAGGTTGATGATTTCTATGGCTTCTTGATGTGGCTGAATAGATTTCTCTTCTTGTCTCAAAAGTCTTGCCAATTCCTCGGGGACTTCACAATCTTCCCCACTATCCTCATCAGCTTGGTCAATTGGATTCTCAAGGATATTAAGACGTGGAACTGTAACATTATCATTTTTGATGGAATTCGAGCCGGATCTGCACGATGGATGATTTATGCCTTAGAATGCCACACATAAAAAGAGAAAAAAAGGAAAAAGCTTTGCCATTTTTGAAAAAGTTTTTAAAGTAAAAAACTAAAATGGAAGAAATGGAACAGTAATTGCATGCGAAGATATGATTTTCATTCAATATTAAACAAATTGAAACACATGGGGGGCCCTTCTTTGTACAAGAGGTCAAAAATGCTAAGGGCGAAGCATATGACTTATTGAAACAAGAAAATTACATCTCCATAAAAGTGACTTTGGGGATGTCCAAGATAGTCCAATTGTTGAGTTCCTGTCCAGGCGCAGCATTGCAAATGAATCTGGAGAGATCTTCTTCATCATCATCATCCACGGCGAGAACCTGACTTCCAGAACTGGTGCTTGCACTGACGAACACTTGAGAAATGGGGGGAATCACCTTCTTTCCAGGACTTATGCTGAGCTGAGTAGAGGAAGATGGCTGATACCCAAGGCCATACTTGTCTCGCTTCTCATGAACATCAATCAGTTTGCCCCAGGCACTATGGGGAGTACCAGCTTCTAAGAAAGCCTTAGCATCATTTAAAGACGAGAGGGGCGTTCCGAGTTCCTTCTTATTCTCGACCACAGGGAGTTTGTCAACTGACACAATCTCTAAGGCTTGAAAAGGTGTCTCTTGTATCTCTCCCTCCACTTCAACATAACGGTATGACGCCAGATTATTGACAATCAAATCCTCTTCACCGGTGATCACAACAATCTTGTCATTCACAACAAATTTCAAACACTGATGGAGGGTAGATGTCACAGCCCCAGCAGCATGGATCCAGGGACGACCCAAGAGGCAAGTGTATGAAGGACTTATATCCATGACATAGAAGGCAATATAGAACATGTGAGGGCCAATCAAAACAGGCAGATCAATTTCCCCTTCTACGGACCTTCTGGAGCCATCAAACGCTCTGACACTCATAGTGCATGGTCTCATCATAATCCCATCCATACTCAGCTTAAACAAAGTAGCCTTGGGCATCACATTAAGAGAAGAACCGGTATCAATCAGAACTCGAGACAACACAGCATCCAGACACTTGACGGAGATATGCAACGCTTTGTTGTGTGCTCTACCCTCAGGTGGAAGCTCATCATCAGAAAAACCCAAACAATTACCAGCAGCAATGTTGGTCACAACCCCTTCAAACTGAGGCACGGTAATGTCTTGAGTCACGTGAGCGGAAGCCAGAACTTTCATCAGAGCATCACGATGAGCTTCAGAATGTACCAAGAGCGACAGGATGGAGATCTTGGCTTGGGTCTGATCAAGTTGGTCAATCACTTTGTAATCACTTTTCTTAATGATTTTCAAGAGTTGTTCGGCATCTTGGGCATTACGTGTTGCAGGAGGATCAACAGCAACTTGCTTTCCTTTTGCTTGTGTACTAGCCTCTTTGTTGGTCTCTTTAGGAGGCGGAGGAGGGGCAGCAAAGATCCGACCACTACGGGTAATGCCACTAGTGCCAGTAATATTTGTGATACTCGAAGTACCCACTGGAGGACAGTCAAACTTCTTCCCTCGAATATACACGGCATTATAACTCCAAGGAACAGCCTTAGAATCACTCACAGGAGAGGGAACAAGAGACGAGGTTGAAGGAGTCGAAGGAACATTTGGAACCTGAATAACCAACGGAGTCCTCGGAGCCTGAATGACCAAAGGAGTACTTGGAGCATGAATGACCAAAGAAGTGTCCTGAGTCTTCGATATCTCAGCAGGGTAGTAAGGGATCTCTAAAGTAGCCACATCTTTGACAGGAACGACCCTTTCCACTCTAAGAACACCTTCATCCATTAATTCCTGGATTTCTTCTCTCAACCTAGTGCACTCCTCAGGATTAGAAGAGCATTGCAAACAGTAATCATGTAGTTCACACAAAACCTTTTGTTGCATAAGATACTCTCTGACAACTGCTAGCGGCATCCTAACCTCATTAACATCATTTACCAGGATCTGATCATCACATAACTCAATAGCATTGGTCGTACTAGCATGAGGAGGCATAGGATTATTCTGCACATTAGGACCAGTAGGAGCGAACGAGATAAGCTTGTCGTCAAGGAGATCCTGAACCTTCAATTTGAATGCTCTACACTTTTCAATAGTATGGCCTGGAGCCCCTGAATGAAATTCACATCGAGCATTAACATCATAACCGGGAGGGAGAGGACTAGGTGGAGGTCCAAGTTCACGGAGTTGTACCAATTGACCAGCAAGCAACTGAGGGAGAAGCTGAGCATATGACATCGGAACCGGATCGATACGCCTATCTTGGAATCTTGTTCTTTGCGGGCCCCTTTGACCTTGAGGCCTAGGGTTCTGTTGACGATTCTGAGGAGCAGCAGCTTGTTGTTGTGGTACGAAAGGCTGTTGAGGTGCCATCCATGGTTGTGGAAGAGCAGCAGCATATGCTTGAGGGACATACGGACCAGGCACAGCATAAGGCATCGGGTAATAAGGAGGTGGAACAGCAGAATATGCAGGAGCTCGGCTTTGGTCAACAGAAGCGGTGCTAGTCTCACCTTCCTTCTTCTTCACAAACCCAGAATACGGCTTCTTACCATTACCACTTGAGTTGTTAGGATTAGTAACACCTTGAATGGTACCAGCTTTGACACAGTTCTCAACCCTCTCACCAATGATGACCACATCCGAAAAAGAAGGAGAAGTATTACTAACCATGTGCTGAAGATACGGCCCTTTCAGAGTCCCCATAAACAGGTCAATCAATTCTCGGTCCAATAAGGGAGGTTGAACTCGGGCAGCAAGTTCACGCCATCTCTGGGCGTATTCTTTAAAGGACTCTTCAGATTTCTGTGACATATTCTGCAGTTGGGCACGGCTAGGAGCCATAGCAGTATTGTAGTGGTATTGTTTCAGGAAGGCATCAACAAGTTCTCCCCAAGTACTGACATTAGACCTCTCGAGTTTCATATACCACTCCAACGGGGCTCCAGTGAGACTATCCTGGAAGAAGTGCATAAGCAGAGGTTCGTTCTCAGCGTGAGCGGCCATCTTACGGCAGTAGGAACGAATGTGAGTCTCTGGGCAGGTAATTCCCTTGTACTTATCAAAATCTGGCACCTTGAACTTCGGGGGAATAACAATCCCAGGTACTAAGCACATAGCAGCAGTGTTAAAACTCGAAGTTTTAGCAACCTCAACGGCTTTAAGGCGTTCTTCAAGAGCTTGGTACATCTTAGCAGTCTCGGTCAACTCAGCAGTGAGATCATGTTCAAGATCAATAACCTCATGGTGGTCGTCCACCACTTTAAGTGTCTCATTAATAGGAGTCTCTTTAGTTTTCACCCCTCCGTCAGCAGAATTGGTAGGAGTATCTTTGACCAAACTGGCGACGCTCTTTCTGAGCTCGTCCTGTCCTTGAACGACGGCATGGAGAGTCTCCATAAGTTGGGCCATTCTCTCCCCCATAACATCCATATCCCTACGGAGGGCAGCTTGGTTCTGCTCAAATTGATCCATGAGTCTCTCGTTGCTCCGGGTACGGTAAGGATGTAAGAAAGTCAGCTTCGTCGTCGGAAAAGAAATCTGGATCTGAAAGGGACCCCAATTAGTTTCTTGTACAATAACCTGAAAAATGCAATGTGATAATGTGAATGTATGAGTGCATGTGTGCGTATGACGTGATGTGCCATTTTCAGAGTATCCAAGATTTAATATTGATCCAGAATAGCTAACAATGTGACAAAAGATAAGTGCCAAGAGAAACTAGTTCTTTTTATTCATAACAAGAAATTTAAACTTGGGCAAGCCATACATCAACAAGATAGTTCAACAATGGAAATAAAAGACCCCATCCAACAAGTCTGGTGGTGGTCGCAACATACAGACTCAAACATCAATCCATCTGAATATAAAACAGAGGTCCTCCTTGTCTGAAGTGCTCGTCGCTCCACTTCTTAGTTTCATCAAACAGCTTCTTGGTTGCTTCTCGATCTCTTCCTTTAAGAAGGCTTTGGATCACCTCATCTTTGCGAAACAAATGCCCATCTAGCTTCTTGCAGCACTCCCTGAGTTCGTCACATCCTTTGCATTCTGGGAGATAATCCTTCTCAGATATGTCCTCCATCATTCGATCTCTGAGCTTGGCATTTTCTTCTGTTAGTCGAGTATTACGGAGGTGACTTCCTTTAAGTTGAGTCTCAACTGCCATTCTTCGAGTGGCCTCTTCTTCCAGTTTCTTTTTCATATTCTTTACTTCAACTCTAGCATCCCTTTCTATCTTGAGCTTATAAGCTTTCAAGTCTTCTCGGTACTCTCGCTTGAGTTTCTCTTCTGCTTCTTTCATGGCCCTTTTTAGGATCTTTTGGTGATCCTCGACAGTAACAGTAGTATCTCTTTCACCCTTTTCGGTTCTAGCCCTCTTTTGAACTCTGGAAGATCCTCCCTTCAGCATTTTGGCTTCGTGTGTCAACTCAACCTTTTTCTGGTCCACAAGACAAAGTTTCGGTTGCGCATCTGACTTCTTTTCGTGCAATTGGGTGCTTTCCATATTTACTGGGATGCAATTCTCAGCAGGCATAGTGGTAGTTGGAACCTTAGGTGGTTGCTTGTACAATGGGTTAACCTTCGGGAAAGGCAACAGGCGATCTTTAACTCTATTTTCAACCCAATCCGTGTAGGCTTGTTTGGCAACGACATTCTTTTCACCTAGAGAAATCTGATCACTCGTATGGATGTCATTCCAGGCACTTACCACTTTTTCTAAACCTTTTAGATCGGTTCCCTTCTCAAAGCAAACGGATTCAAATATCTCTTTGTCCAAAGGCTTGTTTTCAAGTGCAAAACCCAATTGACGCAGCGCTAGCTTAGGATTATAATTGATAACACCTTTTGTTCCTATGAGAGGAACGTTGTCAAAAGTACCACAGCTAGTTATAACTTTCTCCACATCCATTCCAGTGGGACACCAGACAATGTCATTTCCGGTAAGCCCCATGATCCTTTGAGGCCATTTCTGAGTAGAAGTAATGAAAGGACCACTTGTAGGCAGGTGGGACTTAAACCAGGTGTATAACAACGGCAAACAATTTCTTATGGCTCCTCCTTTCCCATATCGAGAGTGAACAGAATAGTACGTATCGGCTAGCAAAGTAGGGACCGGATTCTTTTCCACCAAAAGACATATAGCAGCCAGATCAACGAACTTGTGAATGTTAGGGAACATCACGATCCCATAAATCAAAACGGCCAGAAGGGCGTTGAAGGCCTCCCACATCTTTTTGTTAGCCAACTCTTGGGCCCTCTCAACCAAGAAACTCATATAGAAACCATGGGTGTTACCGTTCTTTTTCCAATTTCCATGAACATCTCCTATGCTCAAATAAAGAGCGTTGGCAATGTTGTTCAAATCTGGTTTCTCTGGGACACACACGAAAGGAACCTTGTGTTGAATCTTGATATTGAGAAAGTGAGAGTACTCCTCGAGAGTGGGAGCCAACTGATAGCCTGAGAAGGTGAAACAACGCAAGTCAGGATCATAGAACTGGAGAAGAGTAGATAAACCCCATTCGTCGACGTGTGAGTCCAAAAGAGTCAAGATGTTTCCATAATTCTCAGTGAACACAGTTTTATTATGACCGGTGATCAATCCACCCAATTGCCCCAACTGAACCAAACCTTCGCGATGGAAACTGTAAGTGTGAGTACGCCTTGTAGCTTCTCTGGTAGCGGTCACGTTGCTAGCCATCCTGGATGAAAAGTAATAACCTCGGATACCCTGAAAAATGGCATGCATATGAGAAATAATACTATTTTTCTTCTTTTTTTTCTTTTTTTTTTTTACTACATCTTTTCTTTCTTTTCTTTTTTTTTTTTTTGGAAGGTAAATATGCCATGATGTAAATGATGCAATGGAAGTTTCCCCACATAGGAGAAGTGTGTGTTGCCTCTGGATAAGATCGGACGTTGCAGGATCAAAGGTCCGGCATAGGCACAATGAAACCATGAGAACACAAGTCATCAGCAGAACAGAACGGTCACCAACGGTACCTGTCATGTATATCCCTCCCCGCTCACGGGTGTAGTCTAGGTCAAGGTAGGTCAAAAAAGCCAACAGAGGATTGAAAGTAGGCGTAATCATACGATATTGCCTCTTTCAACCAAGCTCTGCCCGTGGATACATGATCGGATCAATCAGACATACGTCCTCTGTCCGTCATGGCCACTCTATTCCTAGTTCCTAAGGTATCACTCATGGCCTGGGTATTGGGCCTTTTACCTCATAGAACAATCCCACCCAACCTGCAAAACAGAACAGAAGACCCCAAGGAACACAGAATATAATCCATATGCATGATGTGCAAACAGAAATAAACATGATATGCAGGCAGAAAAGTAAACATGCAAACATATATACAAGGTATAGACATAAAAACAAATAAACACCCAGTAAATAAACAAACAAACGCAGGCTAGGATCGACTCACTAAGGATGGACCAGCAACAGGTCTAGCAACATCCCTAGCAGAGTCGCCAGCTGTCGCACGCTCGCGAAAAATGAACAGAGTCGCCACCAATATATTTATCCCATAAGGGAAAGGAATATCAGAAAACCTAACAAAGGAAGGAACAGGGTCTTGCGACCAGAGAATCAAGGTACGGGAGTCGGTTACGCGAGGGGAAGGTACTAGCACCCCTCACGCCCATCGTACTCGATGGTATCCACCTATGTTTGTTTCTATCTAATGGGTGTCTAACTATGTCTATGTCTAAATGCGAAATGAATGCAAAATGTAGGGAAAATAAAGAATTGTACTCGCACGGGCCCTACCCCGCTGCCTACGTATCCTTTTCAGGAATCAGAGTTACCGTAGCTCGGCTAACGATTTTCTGTTTGTTTTTTGTGTTTTTTAGTTGGGCGGCGTTAACGCTCACGCTCTTGCACAAGGGGACAGCCTAGGATGCAATGGAGCGGAGATAACTTGCCCTTAGAAAGGAGAAAAAGAGATTGGTTTGTATCTTTTAAGGGTAATTCCATGATGACGAGAACCCACTACAAGGTCTCGCATCACTTCCTCACTTTTGTTTAAGTCTGACCATTTATTAGGTTTTTTGAAGTGTTTTTGGTTGGTGTTTTTTATGGGGATTTTAATCTGTGACTTAGATCATACCAAAAAGAGTTTTGTTTTGCATATTTAGAGAACGCACATCGAGGCCTACGCCACAATCGTTTCTCTAAACAACGGTTAAGAAATACATCGAGGCTTCACACCTCAATCATTTCTTCTCCGCTAAGTAAAAGAGATACAAAAAGAGTTCTTTTGTGGATATTTAGAGAATGCACATCGAGGCCTACACCACGATCGTTTCTCTAAATAACGGTTAAGAAATACACCGAGGCTTCACACCTCAATCATTTCTTCTCCGCTAAGTAGGAAAGAACATACATCGAGGCCTACACCTCAATCATTTCTTTCCTACCATGAAATATAGTAACGGTATGATCTTCATCGGTTTTTATTAAGTATTTTAAAAGTTGAAAAGAAAAAAAAGAAAGAAAGGAACTATCCTAAATTCTAGTCTAATTTGTAATTCCTATTTATGTACAAAAGGGATCTAAAATAAACTATGCAATTTATTAACAAAAACTATACATGGAATAGGTAAAGGAAAATCAATATGCGACAAATAAAATTGAGAATTATATCAAACAAACTATTATCCACAAACACACATGCATCAATTAAATCTATGAAAGGAAATCGAGACTAAAATTATTTCTAAGTCTATTAGAGAGTTATTTACAAAGAAGTGTCGATACAAAGAATATTCAAATATTGTAAAAGAAAGATTTATTAAAAGATCAAAACAATTAGAAAACTAACAAAAGTCGTGACAATTATCTAGTCAATCTACAATATCTAAAAACAAATTTTATGCATTTTTACTTGAGTTAGAAAGGATTTATGAAGCTAAAAGTAAAAGAAAACAAAAGTTAAAATAAAATCTACAATCTAGACAGCAGGGGGTGTGATAGTATTTTAAAAAATGAACTAAAATTAGCTAAAGCAGGAAACTGGGCCTGATTCAGGGGGTGGGAATAGGGACAGCGTTTAGGCCCAGATGCAGGGGACGGTGGTACGTTAGCTACGGAGGAGTATGATTCTGAACATGTTACAAGGCCCAAGATCTCACGGCCCAATGCTCACATTTCTCACCATTTCATTTATTCACTTATTATGCTTCAGCATGTGATTATTCCCTTTTTTGAGTAAAGTGTAACGTAGCACCAACACACTAGCATCAATTGGTCATGAATCTTTTAAGTCACATAAGACAAAATAAACTACTGGCCAATCAGAATCAGCCAACGCGCATCCCCAATGATTGAAAATAAAACAAAGTTAACAAAATGAGAGGAAACATTCCAATGGGGACGCGCCACGTAGGATAGGAGACTAGAACTCATGCATGCATAGAGACGCCGGAGTGCAGCCTCCGGTCGTCTTCTCCGATGGGGGTTACGGCGGCGACGGCGGACCTTTTTTCCAGAAATTAGAAGTGACACCACTGTCCTACTCGGTTTCCGCCGTAGATTATGGATCCGTCATTAGTTTTCATTAATTCTTTCTCTAACAAACAAACCGAACCACGTTCTAAAATCTATCACAACTTGAACTTAACCGGAACTCTTCTCTAATCATATCGTTGCATCCACAATTATCATAGCATTCATCTATAGGGTTCAAACAACGAAACAATGATATATTTCGTGCAAACAGAAATCAAACTTCAAGAGCTCATAATTGAATGCGCCGGTGCAAGAACCTATGGCATGAGATCTGTTATGCTAAGAGGATCTTAGAAGCTTACTTACCTGGATCTTGAATCGAAGAAGGATGAAAGAGAACTCTGAGAATTTCTGAGCTCCTCGGTGATGATAGCAATAACTCCTCAAAGTATAACTTCGATCTTAGACTTAAACTCAGCTTTGCAAGATTCTTGTAGCTCTTAGTAAGATGATGAAGATCCACTAGCTCTTGCCATTGCCGATGATTCTGAGTTGGAGATGAAGGTGATGATTGTTAAGATAGGAGAGGGTGATGGTGGTCGGTGGTGGCGGAGATGGTGTTTGCTGACAGTGGCTAGTGGTGGTGGAGATGGTGTTTCACGGTGGTTGCAGTGGTGGTGAGGGAGGTTGATGGTTGAGTTCGTTGAGTTTGTTACAAGTTGTAACAAACTTTGTGAGTGATGGAAGAGAGAAAAAAAGATCCGAGAGAGAAGAGAGTGAGGAGAGAATTTTTGAGAAATGAAAAAAATGAGAGTGTAACTTGAGAGAGGATGAAAATGAAGCGTGTTATGTTTATATAGCATGAAGTGGTGATGCATGGTGATTATGGTGTGGAGTGTTTAGTGTAATATTCCCTTTCCATGCTTAGTGACTAAGGCTTTTGCAAATGAGGTAACTCTTTGAGGTGCTTTTCACGTGCCTCCCCCATGCATGGTGAAAAATGGATATTCCATGTGTGTTGCAGCTTTACGTCATGGTACCTCACACGCAACTTATTAATGTCCACGAGCTTATCTTCATGTGCACATATCTCAAGCTATGGTCCATAACATGACCCGCTCCTTAGCTCAACGTGAAGAGGGTATAAGGCACAAGAGGTTTGATGTTTGGAAGACCTTGAATTGGCGTCTAGAGATGGAAGAAAAGTAGCCATGAACTTGTTGTGTCATCCTTGTATAGACTCCACGCGCATGTGACATGGAATTGGCCCAGATTTCTAGCAAGGACAAGACTTGGTCAGGACATAACTTTGAGTCTTCTTATCTGGCTCCACACACATTCAATAATTTCCTTCTATGGCTTGTTGGAAAGAGGACATAGCAATGAGTATTTTGACACAAAGCTTGACCTCAATGGGAACTTATAGAGGGAGAAAATTGGGCTTGAATTCGGCCCACCATGTGTTCGTAGAAATGCCTTGCGCGTGACCTGGATCTTGGCCTGCCTGATGCTGCATTCTGGCCAGTGTGAGGGCACTACTTTGAAAGCTTGCATCTCACTCAATATTTGTTCAATTATTCCAATTATTGTCTCAATGGATAGAGGAGATGGCAAAGAAGAGAATGATACCAAGTTTGCATTCATGGCACTTCTGTAGAGCTCTAAAAATGGCTGGAGATTTGGCATGCCATGTGTTTGCTGAAATGCCAGGTCATGACCTGACTTGTGACTTGGATTATGACTTGGTTAAAATGAATTTTCAGCAACTTCACACCACTTTAACTCTTCATACAAGCTTCAAATGAGAAAGTGTCCAACTACAAAGTTGTTCCCCTCCATGAGAGGAACAACTTTGATGTTGGAATTTTCTTCAAAAACTGTCATTTGCCACGTGTAATCTAGTGCTGAAGTGGGCTGCTCGACAAGATTTAAAGCATCGAAAATTTTCTAAGTGTTGGAAACTTCTCTTTTTGCTATTTTGGCGACTTTTTGTCGAACTCCCGATTTTATCCATTCTTTGACTTTTCTTGACTGATCTTCCACCAAAAGTCAATATTTGAATAATTTTTCTGATTTTGACCCCAAAAGTCAACTGTTCTGGTTTTTCCGACTATTGGTGAAATTCCCGATTAAATCTCCTCCAATCAAATCCAGTCAAACAAACACATCCACGTGGTCAGTACGAGAAGCTTTTCACACATAGAAACCACTCCTGATTAAATGTTGACTAGAAGGTCAACTGGTCGACTTTGGTCAAAGAAACCCTGATTTAAAGAACCGGATGATTTACAAGCTACTATCCTTCAATCAATGCCCTGATTTGAAGTAGAAAGACACCCCAATCCAGGAGGACTTTAATGAACATAGAGCCACATGATTCTACCTCTGTTTTCTTATTCTCTGATCGAAATTCTTTGCAACAAAGCTTTTTCTTGCTAGCCTTCGAATAGCACCCATGATATGAATGCATGAGTGAGAGTTATGACCTAGGTGATGTATGTACATGAATCATAAGCCGTATGAATAGGGTAGGACAAATTTGGGGTATGACAATACTAAGATGAGCCTTGAGTTCCAGAAGTTCTGTTAAACTGGAAACTAACTCTTCTCTAGATAGTTCAGAAAATACCTCTTCAGAATCTGATTCTGATGTAGATTCTGATCCATCATCTTCTGTAGCCATCAGCGCGAAGTTGGCTTGCTCTCCTTCAGAGTCTGATTCTGATTCTAATTCAGAATCATCCCATGTTGCCATAAGACCTTTCTTCTTATGAAACTTCTTCTTGGGATTCTCCTTCTGATGTTTTGGACATTCATTCTTGAAATGTCCAGGCTCATTGCACTCATAGCAGACAACCTTCTTCTTGTCAGATCTTCTGTCACCAGAAGATTCTCCTCGTTCAAATCTCTTTGAACTTCTGAAGCCTTTGAACTTCCTTTGTTTGCTCTTCCAGATTCGGTTTACCCTTCTGGAGATCATGGACAGTTCATCTTCTTCTTCTAATTCTGATTCTTCAGAATCTTCTTCTCTAGCCTGAAAAGCGTTTTAGTACATTTTTAACATTAGATTTTAATGCAATAGACTTACCTTTCTTCTGAGGCTCGTTTGCATCCAGCTCTATTTCATGGCTTCTCAAGGCACTGATAAGCTCTTCCAAAGAAGCTTCATTCAGATTCTTGGCAATCTTGAATGCAGTCACCATTGGACCCCATCTTCTGGGTAAGCTTCTGATGATCTTCTTTACATGATCAGCCTTGGTGTAGCCTTTATCCAGAACTCTCAATCCAGCAGTTAGCGTTTGAAATCTTGAGAACATCTTCTCAATGTTTTCATCATCCTCCATCTTGAAGGCTTCATATCTCTGGATTAGAGGAAGAGCTTTAGTCTCCTTGACTTGAGCATTTCCCTCATGGGTCATTTTTAATGACTCATATATATCATAAGCCGTTTCCATGTTAGATATCTTCTCATACTCAGCATGAGAGATAACATTCAGCAAAACAGTCCTACATTTATGATGATTCTTGAAATGCTTCTTCTGATAATCATCCATTTCTTGCCTTGTAAGCCTTACGCCACTAGCTTTCACTGGATGTTTGTAACCATCCATCAGAAGATCCCATAGTTCACCATCTAGACCAAGAAAGTAACTTTCTAGTTTATCTTTCTAGTATTCAAAGTTTTCACCATCAAATACTGGTGGTCTAGTATAACCATTGTTACCATTATATTGCTCAGCAGAGCTAGATGTGGATGCAGGTGAGTTTGTTGGAATTTCACCAGCCATCTTTTACTGAAGCGTTTTTCTCTTCCTGAATCTTTTCTAAACACGGTTAAGTGCTTGCACCTTAGAACCGGCGCTCTGATGCCAATTGAAGGATAGAAAAACACTTAGAAAGGGTGGTTTGAATAAGTGTAGTCTAAAAACTTGAACGATAAAAACAATTTGCACAGTTATTTTTATCCTGGTTCGTTGTTAACTAAACTACTCCAGTCCACCCCCTTGGAGTGATTTACCTCACCTGAGGATTTAATCCACTAATCTCAACAGATTACAATGGTTTTCCACTTAGCCCACGACTAAGTCTTCTAGAGTATCCTGATCACAACCTGATCACTCTAGGAACAACTGCTTAGACACAAGCTAAGACTTTCTAGAGTATCCTGACCACCACGTGATCACTCTAGTTACAACTGCTTAGACACAAGCTAAGACTTCCTAGAGTATCCTGATCACTCTTGATCACTCTAGTTACTTACAAATTAATGTAATCAATTCTAAGAGTATTACAATGCTTCTGAAAAGCTATAATCACAACAGTGATATTTCTCTTAAAGTTTAAGCTTAATCTCACTAATATATTACAACAGCAATGTAGTGAGCTTTGATGAAGATGAAGTTTGTGAGCTTTGATTTGAACAGCGTTTCAGCAAGTTAGTATTCACAGAATTCGTCAGAATCGGTAACCTTGCTTCTCATTAGAACTTCATATTTATAGGCACTTGAGAAGATTACCGTTGGGAGCATTTAATGCTTTGCGTATTCCGTACAGCATTGCATTTAATGTCTCACTCTTTTGTCAACTACATCGAGCCTTGTTTACGCTGTGTCTACTGACGTTTCCTATAATAGCTTCTAACGTTCCTTTTGTCAGTCAGCGTAGACTGCCATCTTGTACTTACTTCTGATCTGATGTTTGTGTATACAACGTTTGAATATCATCAGAGTCAAACAGCTTGGTGCAGAGCATCTTCTTGTCTTCTGACCTTGAAGTGCTTCTGAGCGTGATACCATGAGGACTTCAGTACTTCTGCTTCTGAACTTAAGTTCTTCTGATGCTTCCATAGACCCATGTTCTGATTCTGCTTTGACCATCTTCTGATGTCTTGCCAGACTATGTTCTGATGTTTAATGCTGAACCTTTTGAGTCAAAGCTTCTGAGCGCTGATTTGTGCATACTCTTTATATATTTCCTGAAAGGGAAATTGTAGTGTATTAGAGTACCACATTATCTCATACAAAATTCATATCCTTGTTATCATCAAAACTAAGAATATTGATCAGAACAAATCTTGTTCTAACAGATATCCACAATTTGAAACGTGATATCAAAATCATGTGGTCCGATGCGGATAGGAAGATCAATCTCTCTAATCACAGTGCTTTTTGAACCATCAAAAGCTTTCACAACAATCCCATTCAGCCTTATAGTTGCCCCTTGATAAGGCAGTCTCTCTAAGCTGCTTCTAGGCATGACATTCAAGGATGAACCAGTATCAACTAGCATATTTTTCAAGGTATCTTCTCCACATTTCAAGGATATGTGTAGGGCATGATTGTGCTCCAGTCTTTATGGGGAAAGTTCTTCTTTACTAAATCCCAATACATTATTGACAGTGATGTTGAAAACAACGTTGTCAAACTGCTCGAGGGTTTCATCTTGTTTAATGTAGGTTTGCTTCAAAACATTCATGAGTGAATTCCGGTGAGCTTTTGAGTGTACCAGTAAGGCCAACAAGGATATCTTTGATTGTGTTTGAAGGAGTTGGTCAACCACCTTGAAGTCACTTTTTTTAATTAGATTCAGGAACTCTTCTGCATCATCGTCTTTAGTCTCAAAGACAAGCTCAGTAATAACAAGTTCATTCCTAGGCACGTTCTTTTGAGGAGGAACTTGTATAGGCAAATTACTTCTTGGTTTAGGAAGAACTTGTGCAAACAAATGACCACTTCGAGTCATACGGCTCATATCAGTAATGTTTATAATGGTAGTCTCGGGTCTAGTCTTATCTTCCTCTTTCCCAGTTATGATGGTAGCACCATATTTCCAAGGAACAAATGTACTTGAGTTGTAAGGAAATGGCTTTGGAATTTGAATTGCGAGAGGAATGACAACCATGCTTTGACTATCATAAGATATTTCCACAACCTCGGGGACCGGGAACTCAACAGTCACCACATTAATGTTATCATCATCTCTTTCATAGGTAATATGGAGAGTCCTCTCATCCAACATCTTCTGAATTTCTCTTCTAACTTGACGACAACCTCGAGGATTCTCAAAATAGACATCACAGGCAGCATGGTTATGTTAAAAGAAAGCCAACCGACATAGTCTCATATGCATTAGGACCAATGGTTCTCTGATGAAACGAATATCCCAAACTTGGTAACTTCCAGGGAATCCCTGCATCATGTTGATAGAATGAGTTTCTTCATCCCTTTTCTTCCTTGCTATACTGATGATTCTTGTGTCCAAATTTTTTTGAAGATCATCGATTACAATTCCACATCCATGAATGGAGTTCGAGCAGGTTGAATAAGCACTATAATTGTGAGGAGGAAAACAGTTAAGTCCGCAGAAAACAATGTGCATTTGCACCAAAGACCGAGTTAATTCATGAACATCATGTATGTATTCATTGTTAGACGCTGGCCTTAGGATCTAGAGGGGGGGGGGGTGAATAGATCGTTCACAGTTTTACGGATTTAAACGACTTTTCAGCGGAAGTGAATTCTGAATCAACTCGCGTCTATTCCGAACCACTATCGAAACGATTATATATGTGTTTAAAAAACCAGTCAAAGACTTGAAGTAAATGATAAGAGTATATGTCGCAGAATCAAGACGTTTCTCTTATGAAAATCAGATTAACTTTTTGTATGATGGACAATGTTTACAATGCAGTAAGAGTGATAGAAACAAATATACAAACACTTGGTGATAATGATCAAATTGAAGGTAATTCAATGTGTGATGGATTGTGATGTTTATGAACGAACTTAATTCACAATCTTAACACTCGAATCGTTGATCAATTTGCTATTATAACCAAATATGAACAGAATGTGAATGAAAAAGTAAAAGCGACAAGAACACGATATTTGTTTAGGCAGTTCGTCGATCGTCCTCGCTACGACTACGTCTGCCCCCAATTCCAAATTGAAATTGGGTAATCTTTCATTAATGTTGAAAGTAGTATATACAAAGAAGATAACAAAGCGATAAACGATAAACCAATTTATGTCGATCCTTTGAATCTTCTTCCCCCTTAATCTTGAGCCAGATCAAGGTTATCCAAGAGCTTCACTTTGATTCCCTTCTGCAGTGTCTTGATTCCTTGAACTCCCCGTTCCTCAATCGTTACACTCAGCCGAATCCTCAATGAACGCCTCTTGATAAAAACCCCCAAGAACCACCCGTCGTGGAGGACAAAACCCGCAGATTTTATTCACCAACAAACCCCACAAACCTTCACCCACTAGGAATCTTCAATTCCGTTCCATGGACGTTATCGAACTCATCACTAACCCGCAACGCAAGAATGATTATGTGTAATTGTGTTGGAGATGATGAAGAACGAAGATGAGAAGCGTTTGTGTATCTTTCAGTCGTTGGTGTTGCATTGAATAATTACCCTTGCACAATATATATGATTGCATAACAGTTAGAACCTAGAAAAACTGATTTTTGAACTTTCTTGATCAGTTAGGTCGACCACTTGTAGTGCTTAGGTCGACCTAACAGAGCTTGCAGAATTTTGCTCCCAGTTAGGTCGACCTGTTGAAGGAGTAGGTCGACCAGAATCCTCTTCTAATGCATTCTGGGGACATTTTCACAGATTAGGTCGACCTAGTTGATGTGTAGGTCGACCTAACAGGCTGGTATGTAAAATTCATCAATTTAGGTCGACCTAAATGATGTGTGGGTCGACCTAGCAGGAGTATATGAATTTTTCTCCATTTTAGGTCGACCTGGGTTGATGGTAGGTCGACCTAACTGCTGTTTTTCTGCATTCTTTTTGTTTAGCTTGTGTTGAGTCAACCTTTATGCATAGTAGATCATCCTGTGCTTTCATGAGTGATTAAATGCTTTGCTTTTCCGATTCCTCCTTGTTGTTTGGATGCTGATTCCTCCTTGTTGTTTGGATGCTCATTTGAGTTTGCCATAAATCAAAAACATCTTAGAGTGTGATCTTGTATTCACATACTCCCCCTTTTTGATGATGGCAAACCAATAGTCAAAAGCTTTGGTAGTAAGTGACACAGGCTCAACAAGGCTCCCCCGTACATCCAGCATCTATTTCTCAACCAAGCAATCTCTCCACAAAGCTCCCCCGTACACTCAGCATCTATTGTATCTATCTCCCCCTTTGACAACATCAAAAAGAGAAACAAAGAGAACAGAGTAGGAGAGTAACAAGAGAAATAAAGAATACCGGTAGTCATAGAGATAGATAACATGTAAATGGTGAAATCATAAGAACTAATCATGTTTTAAAGAAAGCCAACAACATACATAGTAGTTCAAGAGATTAATAAAAGAAAACAGAGAGTACTACATCATATAATGTTTTTAACAACAAAAAAAAACTTAATGGCATGAAATGCAATGAAATGATGATATGATAAACAATATGTCCTAACGCCTGCCCCTTCTTCCTCTTCCTCTTTGAAATGTATGAGGTCGATCTTCTTCAACCTGTTCCAACAAATCCAGCACAGACATGTTAAGAGTGTTGAAGCTTTGGCTTATGTTAGCATGGCGATGCAATGCCGTTTCCTCAAACTGATTCGGCCTCAATATGGAGTTGGATGCAAACGTTTCAAAATTGTTCCTTTGTTCCTGAACCAAGCCGTACAAAGATTGGTATTGACGTTGTTGTTCCTCATATCTATCTTGTTGAAGCTGCTGTATTGTTTGAAATTGAAGCTGTTGAGTTTCAAAGTTCTGCTGTTGTTGAAGTTGCATAGCTTCAAGCATAGATATTATGTTGGATTGATCAGGAGGAGGTGGAGCAGTGTATCCCCAAGGAATTTCTTCCTGTTGAGACGGAACATATTGCCAATTTGGATCCGTGTCATGAGCTATGTCTTCCATGGTTTGATCCTCATCATTTGCTATTTCTTGATCGTTTCCCTCTTCCTCATTTCCTACATTGTTTCCAAACTCCGTAGGATCATCATAGTTGTAGATAACCTTCCCTGTTCCTTTTTGAATGAGATAATAGGTTTTCCAAAGTGATTGACAATTGTTTGAATGATTGAACCATAACACAGGGCTGTAGTTTTCTGTTTGACCTTATGAAACTTAGCAGCTAGGAAGTGAGGCCAGTGTAAACGTGTTCTATTTTGCAGCAGATACATGAGCACCACTTCATTTCTTTCAATTCTCGAATATCCTCCTGCCCTTGGTCGAATGATTCTTGAGATTACCCAATTCAAGAGCCTAGGATCTCGCTTCAAATGACCAGCTGTTATTGTTTCATTTGATCTGTCAAATACGGAAGGATCTTTGAGGATTGACTTCATGTAGGCCTCATGGTCATAGTTTCCCGGTACATCCCCGTCTACCATACGGAGTTCATCACCAACGATTGTCAGACCAAAGATACTAATCCAGACCCGTTTGTCAACAACATGCGACCTAGCTCCCATTTTGAAACGGAAATTACAACCGTCCCCTTTTGTAAATCCTGCATAGAAAGCCCTAACGGTATTTTCACAGTACGGGGTATCACATTGCACTAAGGGATGAATATTTTGATGTTCAATTAACGCAGCGACATCAGGGATATGCATGTTTTCGACAAGATTTGGATCATAAGTATATTGCTTAACAATTTTCCTTTTCATCTGCCACTTCTCAAAGTTTTCTCTACAATCAGGATGAACAAGAGCACTTACCGGTTGAGATGATGAACTGGAAGCAATTTCCTTTCCTTTTCTTGATTTTGGAGGCATGGTTGGAGATGCTTTGAGTGAGAGAGGGATGATATTTTGACAATTTTGAGTTTGAGGAATTAGGGTTAGCCGTACCAAAAGA
Organism: Vicia villosa; assembly: GCF_029867415.1. Taxonomy (NCBI): domain Eukaryota; kingdom Viridiplantae; phylum Streptophyta; class Magnoliopsida; order Fabales; family Fabaceae; genus Vicia; species Vicia villosa. The sequence continues at coordinate 38,543,710 of NC_081186.1, forward strand.
GATGAGAATGAGAGGGAATGCAAGAATGGAATGTTTTGAATGAATGATATTGGGTCGGGTCGACCTAACAGACCCAAATATGGAAAAATTAACGCAGTAGGTCGACCTAAAGTGAAGCTGGGTCGACCTAACAGAAGTAACAAAACAAATGACCAAATTAGGTCGACCTAAATTGTGAGTAGGTCGACGCAACTGGACCTTTTTAGTTTTTCTAAAGAAGCTTCTTATGTAGGTCGACTCAAATACAGAGTAGGTCGACCTAAGTTTCTTTCAATGATGAAAATGCCTTAGAAATGTTTCTATATGATGTATTTTTGTTTTGTCATTTGCTTGAATGCACAACCATTGTATGTTATGAATGAAAATGATGAACACATATACATAAGTATTTGAGAAGAGTAGATAAGAGCACATGAAGTCACTATAAGCATGTTAATTGATAGCATATTATAGCATCAATAAATTTTTTGGAAGTGAACAATAAACATGTTACCGCTTTCTCAATATGTAGGTGTTTTGTCATCATTGTGTGGAGTCTTCTTGTCAGTGTGCCATACTCCTAGATTTGATGATGAATTGTTTTGATGGAATGTTTCACAGGTTGATTTTTGCGAAAAACTTATCTAGTATCGATTACTTGATGTTCTCCCGGATGCGGGACATAGTCCCAAACAATATTCTGCTAAGAATAGGTTTAAAATCTCTTTGCAATGCAACTTGCCAATTTGCACATCAAGTACTGCGTCCTATGTGTTTTTCGGAATATCTGTATTTGTAATGTATCTCATACATTTGCGATGGCCAGGACACCTACATTTCCTTTGCCAAGTATGGTTCTTCAATCTGTCTTCATAGATGACATACCAAGATTGGTATGTCTTCCTTTATGTGTCTTGAGCACCAGCTGTCAAGGAACCACCACCGTTCGGCGATGTCAAGACACTTTTCCTGCGAGATTAAATTAGAGTGGAAGGTCCCCAATCTTCATTGGGTCCTGGATGGTGAGTACACAATTTGTTGCACTTAGGCAACCATTGAAATACTCCTTTAGGAACTAAAATTCTCCTAAATTTGCATTTTTCAATGGTATGTCCCTTTTTGCAACAATAATGACAGGTAATATGATGAGAATATGGAGTTTTGCTAGTTGATACTTTTGGTACAAAAGTGTATTTACTATATAAAGGAGTATACGATCTTTTGAACTTGTTTGGATCAACCGCAAAAGTCACTTTTGGTTGTAGAGCCTTGTCTAACTTGGCTTTTAGATCTCTCACTTCTTTTTGCCAAATGTGACATGTCTCACAACCAAACCATGATGTAGGATCTATTTCAACTTTGTCCTTTTGAATGTCTAGCATAGATTGTTTTAAAGCTTCCATATCCTTTTCGGTTTTCTCAACTTTTGATTCAAGATATGAAAATATTTTCTTATTTGAGGCCAAAAGTTTGAAAGCTTTAATTGCATCTCTATGTAATTCTTCAAAAGCAAGTTTTAGTTGAGAATGAGATACCTTATCTACGAGTTCAGGTTTAAGATGACTTACAGCTTTCTTTTTCTTGTTTTGATGAGCCATGAAACATAGGTTTGCTGATTCTTCTTCATCGCTTGATGAGCTTTCACTAGATGAATCACTTTCCCATGCTATGTAAGCTCTTTTAGATTTGTTATGACCTTTGCTTTGGTTCTTCTCCTTTTCTTTCTTAAGGTATGGACAATCCGGTTTGTAGTGACCGGCTTTCCCACAATTGAAGCAAAGACCTTTGATCTTTCCTTTGTTATCGTCATCTTGTTTGAACATGTTTGATTGCTTTCTATAGTTGATCAAGCCTTTGTCGGAATGTTTTGCTCCATTTTTCTTTAGATATTTGTTGTATCTTCGCACAAACAGTCCCATTTCCTCATCATCGGAGTCTTCGTCATCACTTGTGTCATTATCCTTTGGCTCTCGTTTTGAGGTCTTGGAGCTCGAAGCTTTTAGAGCTATTGACTTCTTCTCTACCTCTTTCTCCATGTTCTTTTCTTTCTTTGTCCTCTTCTCATGCATGTCAAGGCATTTAAGATGCTGTTCATGTTCCTCTAGTTTACCAAAAAGAGTGGTAATGTCTAAAGTGTTGAGATCATTTGCTTCCTTAATTGCTGTAACTTTAGGTTGCCATTCCCTGTTCAAACATCTTAAGATTTTGTTAGTAGCAACTGCATTGGAAACAGGTCTATCAAGAGAATTTAATCGATTTTTCAGATGAACGAATCTCTTCTGCATGTTTTCGATGGATTCACCATCTTCCATGTGGAAGAGTTCGAACTCTTGAGTTAACGTATTGATCCTAGCTAGTTTGACATCATCCGTTCCCTCGTGGGCAACTTGCAATGTGTCCCACATAGCTTTAGCTGATCTACAATGGGAAACGCGATAGTATTCATCAACTCCTAGAGCTGAGATTAGAATGTTTCTCGCTTTCCAATCGTATGCATATCTCTTTTCATCTTCAGCATTCCAAGTATCTTCTGGTTTTGGAACAACTGCACCAGCTGCACTTGTCACGGTGATCTGAAATGGACCATTGACAATAGCTGTCCAGATGTTCCTATCAATTGCATTGATATGGACACACATACAATCCTTCCAATAGCCGTAGTTTTCGCCGTTGAAAACTGGAGCTCTATTATGAGCCCCTTTAGGTCCGGAAGCCATCTTTCCAATAAGTGTTTCACGTAGCACGGAATAAACCAGAGCTCTTGATGCCACTTGTTAGACGCTGGCCTTAGGATCTAGAGGGGGGGTGAATAGATCGTTCACAGTTTTACGGATTTAAACGACTTTTCAGCGGAAGTGAATTCTGAATCGACTCGCGTCTATTCCGAACCACTATCGAAACGATTATATATGTGTTTAAAAAACCAGTCAAAGACTTGAAGTAAATGATAAGAGTATATGTCGCAGAATCAAGACGTTTCTCTTATGAAAATCAGATTAACTTTTTGTATGATGGACAATGTTTGCAATGCAGTAAGAGTGATAGAAACAAATATACAAACACTTGGTGATAATGATCAAATTGAAGGTAATTCAATGTGTGATGGATTGTGATGTTTATGAACGAACTTAATTCACAATCTTAACACTCGAATCGTTGATCAATTTGCTATTATAACCAAATATGAACAGAATGTGAATGAAAAAGTAAAAGCGACAAGAACACGATATTTGTTTAGGCAGTTCGTCGATCGTCCTCGCTACGACTACGTCTGCCCCCAATTCCAAATTGAAATTGGGTAATCTTTCATTAATGTTGAAAGTAGTATATACAAAGAAGATAACAAAGCGATAAACGATAAACCAATTTATGTCGATCCTTTGAATCTTCTTCCCCCTTAATCTTGAGCCAGATCAAGGTTATCCAAGAGCTTCACTTTGATTCCCTTCTGCAGTGTCTTGATTCCTTGAACTCCCCGTTCCTCAATCGTTACACTCAGCCGAATCCTCAATGAACGCCTCTTGATAAAAACCCCCAAGAACCACCCGTCGTGGGGGACAAAACCCGCAGATTTTATTCACCAACAAACCCCACAAACCTTCACCCACTAGGAATCTTCAATTCCGTTCCATGGACGTTATCGAACTCATCACTAACCCGCAACGCAAGAATGATTATGTGTAATTGTGTTGGAGATGATGAAGAACGAAGATGAGAAGCATTTGTGTATCTTTCAGTCGTTAGTGTTGCATTGAATAATTACCCTTGCACAATATATATGATTGCATAACAGTTAGAACCAAGAAAAACTGATTTTTGAACTTTCTTGATCAGTTAGGTCGACCACTTGTAGTGCTTAGGTCGACCTAACAGAGCTTGCAGAATTTTGCTCCCAGTTAGGTCGACCTGTTGAAGGAGTAGGTCGACCAGAATCCTCTTCTGATGCATTCTGGGGACATTTTCACAGATTAGGTCGACCTAGTTGATGTGTAGGTCGACCTAACAGGCTGGTATGTAAAATTCATCAATTTAGGTCGACCTAAATGATGTGTGGGTCGACCTAGCAGGAGTATATGAATTTTTCTCCATTTTAGGTCGACCTGGGTTGATGGTAGGTCGACCTAACTGCTGTTTTTCTGCATTCTTTTTGTTTAGCTTGTGTTGAGTCAACCTTTATGCATAGTAGATCATCCTGTGCTTTCATGAGTGATTAAATGCTTTGCTTTTCCGATTCCTCCTTGTTGTTTGGATGCTGATTCCTCCTTATTGTTTGGATGCTCATTTGAGTTTGCCATAAATCAAAAACATCTTAGAGTGTGATCTTGTATTCACATTCATAACCGGATTGAGTTTAGATTGCATTGACAGTCTCATGGTTGGGCAGCGGATTAACTTGAACATTAGGATTGACATCCTTGAAGGTGAGCAAGTTGCTTCGGACGAGTTTTTGTACTTCATTCATGAGAGGGTAACAATTTTCCACAGTATGACGAGGAGCATTTTTGTGGAATGCACAACGAGCATCCGCCTTGTACCAAAATGGTGGATTAGCAGTAGGAGGATGAGGATCCCTTAGTTGAACTAGATTTTCTGAAGTATCATAGGAAGCAATTCCGTACAAGTCATTGGAATAGGATCAAAAGGTGGATATTTCCTTTGTTGATTTTTTGAGGAGCCTGTTGTCGAGGTTGTTGAACCTGAGGTCTCTGCACATTCTGTGGCGGAGCTTGGCTAACAATTGGAGGCACAACAGCAATCTATTGTGGTGGGTACCATCTTTTCCTTCCTCTTGAGATGTCACTCATAGTTTCTTCCTTTTTCTTGGCAAAGTTACTACCAAATATTTTGACGCCGCCACTAGATAGTGATGAATTGGCTTCTTTGATCAGGCGGCCTTCTCGGATACCTTCTTCAAGCCGCATCCCGATGTTTACCATTTTAGTAAAGTCATTGGGAGAGCTTGCTACCATCTTCTCATAATAAAATGTGCTTAGTGTCTTAAGGAACACTTTGGTAATTTCTTTTTCTTCCATTGGAGGAATAATTTGAGCAGCTAGTTCATGTCATCTTTGCGCGTACTCTTTGAAAGACTCTTTTTATCTTCGGACATAGCACGGAGTTGATCTCTGTCAGGTGCCATATCAATGTTGTATTTGTACTATCTGATGAAAGCTTCCCCTAGGTCATGGAAAGTACGGATGTGAGTACTATCCAAACCCATGTACCATTTCAAAGTAGCTCCAGATAAGCTATCTTGAAAGTAGTGAATTAACAAGCGTTGATCTTTCGTGTGCATGGGCATTTTCCTTACATACATGATCAGATGACTATGAGGACAGGAATTCCCTCTGTACTTCTCAAATTCTAGGAGCCTGAACTTGGCCGGAACTCTGACATTTGGAACCAAGCATAAGTCATTTACTTCTTTTCCAAATAGATCTTTTCCCCTAAGGTCCTTGATCTCTTTTTTCATTTCCAGAAATTGGTCTTCAAATTCTTCCAATCTTCTTATGCCTTCAAAAGGAACATCATGGAAAATTTATTCATTTTGGACAGGGATAACATTCATTGCAGTAGGAGCAGTGGTCATGATAGCCTGAGGAATTATTGTTTGTGGAACAGGAATCTGTTGTCCAGCCAATTGAAAATCCATCTCTATCCCATATGGTCTAATGGTTGTAGGATTTGTCACAAGAATTGCAGGAATCTGAGCAGTCTCTATCTCGGAGATCACAGTAGTCTGACCTTGGGTTGATGACTGATTCTAACAGCCACCAAGTCTTGAACCATAGAAGTTAATCTTTCAATGCCGGAGCGTTGGATAACAACTTCTTCTTGCCACTCTTGATCATCAACCATACCGTCTTCCATTCTTTGACGATTGGCACGAGTATTATACCGGTGTGTCAGCTTGACTTTTTGACGAGAGAGGGGGCAATGAATAAGACTCTGACTCAGATGTGAGTGTGAATGTGAATGTGGTGTGATGCATGCAATGCAAAAGACTTCTTTTTGTTTTAATTTTCAAAATATATCACAATATCTTTCAAGGATTTATTTAAGAGTTTTGTAAATGTAAACATTATATAGTATAACTTGAAAAAGAAATTTCATTCATTAATAATAAAGGGACAAGGCATCCTTGGTACATATAAGGGTCATCGAGGGACAATTGAGGGTCATTGAAGTACCATTTTCTTTTGATAGCATACAAAGGGACAATGGACAACCAAGTCATAAACTACTTTCAAGAGTTACAAGGTAGAAACAAACAAAGAAAGCTAGCAAAATCCTAGAGTGATCATCAAAGCTTAGTGATAAGTATCCATATCATCTTGAGTCTTCTTCTTCAACTTGACCTTCTCTAGCTTCTCAATAATTCTCTTCCATGCAACTTCTTTTGGAGGGAGAGCTTCTTCTTCTTACTTCCTTTTATTCTCTCTTGCATATTTGGTAATAGCAGCATCCCTAGCTATGAGCCAAGTATCTTGAAGGAATAGTTGATCATTCTTTTCTTTCAGCACATCTTCATAGGATTCCTCTATCATTCCTAATTTAGCATCAGAGCTTTCAAACTTTCTCTTCCAATGGTCTCTTGATTTCTTAATCTTCCTTAGAGCTTCTTGGAGGCTTTCAATTGCTGGAGGAGCAGCAGGGGGTAGAGGAGGTTTCTCTACATAAGGGAGAGATGTTCCAGGGAGAATAGGCATTCTCAACTCAGCAGCTCTTGCAGTGACCCAACCATCAAAGGGCTCAGGAGAGAGATCCCCTTTGGTTACCAATCTTTAATTTCTTTTCTATAACTTGGATGCCAAGCATTAGCAATCCTTTCTCTTAACTCTTTGTTTTCAACTCTTTCTTCCAGAAAGAACCCATCCAATAAATTGTTCCTTGGTCTTTTGTCCATAGGAAACCCAAATTGACGACGAGCTAACACGGGGCTATAGCTGATTGCTCCTTTTGTACCAATGAGGGGAACATTAAGGAAACCACGACAGCAGTCCGAGGTATTCATCCTACAAAAGTGATTGTTTATCCAAACAATTTCAGTGTTGGTAAGAGTCATGATCTTAGGTGACCATTTCAATCCTTCTTTTTGGCTCTAGAACTCAAAGGTGTCAGGCAGATGAGATATGTACCACTTGTATAGCAAAGGAGTACAACAGGTAACCATTCCATTTCCATAGGAATTTCTGAGATGAATAGAATAGTAGGTGTCCTCAAGTAAGGTAGGAACGAGATTCTTCTTCATAAAGATCTTGATGGCATTCATATCAACAAAGTTGTTAATGTTAGGGAACAAGAACAACCCATACACCAACTAGGCAAAAACTGCTTCAAAGTTTTCTTCCTTTCTTTCTTGTGACAAGGTGAGAGATTTCTTAATTAAGAACTCAACAGGTAATCCAAATAATCCTCCCTTAGTAACCATGTTCTTTTCAACTTCTTCCTTTCTCAAATGAGTGAATTTTGCAATCTCATAAGGCTTGGGATATTGTTCTAAACCAGTGAAAGGAATTCTTCCAGTAATAGGCAACCCAATGATGCTTGAATATTCTTCCAAGGTAGGCAATAGTTGATAATCGGGAAAGGTGAAGCAATGATACAGGGCATCATAGAATTGGATCAAAGTGGAGAGGATTCCTTCTTCCATTTTGGTTTTGAGAAGATACAACAATCTTCCATACTTGCTACAAAACTTGTCTTGATCAAAAATCAAAGAACCTAGCTTTCTTAATTCTTCCACCTTTAAACTCTTAAAAGTATATTTCTTAGTTTTTCTTCTTTTAGGTTCCATCCCTATAATGTTTACAAAACAAAAGGTTTCTTTTAATTCCTTGGAAGATATTATGTTTTTTAAGATGCATGGATGAATGAATGCAAACATAGCAAAAAACATGGGTTTAGGGGTTCAACGTCACGAGCATGGAGCCAAAGGTCTACCCATCCCAAAGATGTGTACTGTGGCTATTTTGTACCTATAGATCAAGGTTCTATTGTTTCCCTGACTCAAGCAGCCTAACTTGGAGATTTTAAACTCTGTATCAACATACTCCAAGAGAACCTCATCTGAGCGTAGCCTCGTGTAACAACTATTATGAAAATGAATCAGACATAGTTTCCACACTACATCTTAATGGCTAAGATTGGTTAAGGGTTTCTAGGTCCCCAGCTTCTACAGCCTAGTTGAATGCAACAATGTATTCCCAACTACATGGTCAACAAAGTTACTTCCAAAGAGACCTCCACTGAGCGATGGATCTCAAATTGACTTCTTTGGGACTACTCCCTCGAGATCAAAATGACTATACCAGTCTCCTATAATAAGTTTACAATCTAAATCCGGGTTAGGATTTGTCTCACCACAAGGGGAATCAAGCCCTTTCCCAATAAAACTCAATAAAATAATAAGACAAATGTATATACAAAAGTAAAAAACAAACAATAACAAAAAAACAAAGGTGGGGTCAACCCTTCCAAAGATACACCAATAATTTGATCAGTATACCTAGTAGAGTCGCCACTTTTCTGTAGCGGTGAAATTGGTGAGACTAAAGCCATTGAATAGACTTAGCTCTTTTTTTTTTAAAACAGAGTCGCTACCGTGCTTTATTGTTTCCAAAAGCAATGGGAGAAAGAGTGAATAAAACCCATAGAAGTTTTTAAAATCAAAACTAATAAACTTATCAGAGATTTGGGTAAGGGGTTTGTTATACAAGGGGAAGGTTTTACGCACCCCTCATATCCATGGTAATCCATGGGAACCTCTTTGTAAATGTTATTGTTTTTGTTTGTACATGTATTTTGCAAATCATATGTGAAACTTGTTTAAAATAGAGGGTGGGGATGGGAAAAGGAGTTTTTGAAAGTGAGCTCGGTAAGACATCGCATCTTAGGCCTACATGCCCCTTTTAATGCAATAGGAAAGTCGGAGCTTTTGTAGTTCCTCTTAAAAGGAAAAATAAAAAGGGGGCCAAAGTGACCAAAATCTTTTTGGGTGTTAAACTTTAAAAATACTTAACAAAACATTTTGAAAAAGATTAGGCTTTAAAATACCTGATAAGTTTAAAAGGTTAAGCTTTAAAATACTTAACAATTTTAAAACAAAAGGGACCAAGCTTTAAAATACAAGGTCAATGGGTTAGGAGAAGTTTCACCGGGAATAATTCTTCTCTTAACACCAAGGTTTTAAAATAAAGAGACCTAGCTTTAACAATACAAGGTCAATGGACTAAGAGTAGTTTCACCGGGAATAATTCTTCTCTTAGTACCAAGGTTTAAAAAACAAAAGGGTTTGGTTGAGCTTTAACAATACAAAACCATAAGACAAATGAAAAGCTTTGACAATACTTTTAAACCAAAGATAAAAGAGATTGGAAAGGGAGTTTGAGTATCTTGACAGTTTTAGTCAATATCATTCTCATCCTTTTGTACAAAAACAACAAACTTAAGTAATCAACAAAGGACACCTCATGTGTGTGTGTGGGCTATCACGTGACACAAGAACAAACAAGTGAGTATGATAATCAACAAATAAGAGAGATGGATGTATCTAAACCCTTGGATTCAAACTCATGTATGAATGATGAATGATCGATATGATGAATAAACATGGGGTTAGATAAACAACACATAAGAGAAATTAACAAGATAATGGTTAAAATAACAATTAAGTACAAAACAAGGATTAAATCAACAAGTATGTACAAGATAACAAACTTAATTAATCATGGATAAACAAAGATAAACATATTTCTTTTTCTTTTTGGGTTAGGGTTTTAAACCTAGGGTTTTTGAATTAGGGTTTCAAATTAGGATTTAATCATAAACACCTAAAACTAATTGATTTTAATTGTTAAATACCTATTTCTTTAAGAGAAATGGTCTAAGGGTTCATGAAGAAGTCAAAGACATCATATTCTAACCCTAAACAAATATTTACAAAACATTCACAAAGTTCTATAAAAGAAATAATCAAAACAAAAGATTTTTTAGTTGATTTTTCAATATAAAGGACATGTTTTTGGATTAATTTTTAAATAAAGAAATATTAAATATTTTTGGGTTTTTTTAACATAATGTGAAAATAAACAAATAAATAAATCACCAAAAATAAAAGGGATTAAAAAACATTAATTTGCTATTTTTTAAGATTTGTGAAGTTTAATAAAACTAATAAAAATAAGTGGTAAAAAATAAAGGAAGTGTGGCCACTAGGGTTTGAACTCAAGACCCTTCAATACTTACCACAAAACATACACCATTGGGCCAACGTGAGCCAAGTTATTATAACGTGAACCCAATTGGTTATGATTCAAAACAAGTTGAAAAACATTGAAAAATAAAAGGAATAAAAAGGTCTGGGGCGAGGGGGATTCGTACCCCAGACCTGAGGGTCAGAAGCGCTAGGCACAAGAGTGGGAACCAAGTGAGCTAGATACGATGTAGTAACAAATAAACACACACCATTCAATATAAAATAAACTTATTTTCAAAAATTCAAATTTTCCTCCACCAACTTCATCTTCTTCGTGAAGAACACAACAACAACAACCATGGACAATTTTTGAACTCTATGATTACTCAACCATTTTCAAAATTTTAAAAGGGAAACTTGTTTAGATTTTAACCACGAATTCACACATGTATCATTTGCAAATTTATATGATCTATATCTCATGAATTTCTGGAAATAAACTAAGAACCCTAAAACTTCAATTTCAAATTAAATTCTTAAAACATGAAATCAAGCCCTAAAACCTTAGGGATATTGTTCCCTACATCATTCTAAACAGATTGGTATCAAGAAATGCAAGAAACAAATATCAAACAAGTATGCTCGAGTTTAAGAAAAATACCTCTGAAAGTGAGGATCAAACTCTTGATTGGAGGTGTTTCAGGGTTGCCAATTCAATCTCGAATCCTTTAGTGATGTCCAAGGGAGCTTTATGAGCACTTGTAATGGATTGATCACCTCTCCTTCTTCAAACCCAATACCATATACAAAACAAAAAAGTTATGGCTGGAACTTATAGTTCCAAGTGTTACAGATCCAAAACAGGTGTTTGGATAGCTTCTAAATGATGTTTAGAAGGTATTCAACACAAAAGTCCTGAAAACGCACGAGCCAAATTGATTTTGACAACTTTGGTTAAAAGAGGTATTTTAATGGAGTTTTGAAGGATGATTTTCTGTTTGGGGCCTTTAGTAAGTGTTTGAAGGTTGTGGATAGCTTCTATATGATTAATAGAAACTATTGGAAATGTTAATTTGGTAGGTAAGTGTTTGGTTTGGATTTTGGTAAGTTATGAGCTTGAAAGAACCTTTAATGGAGGTTAAAATGTGATTTTTGGTTAGGGGACATTTGAGAGGTTAAGGAAGGTATGGACATCTTCTAAATGATGTTTAGAAGTTTTCTAAACCTTTGGTTGACACCTAGAATTGCTTGAACTCAAAATGACCTATAAAATGCAAAGATAGGAAAATGAGAATTTCAAGTGAGGTAGTGACTTGGAGAATTCTGGTGTATTTGATAAAGGGAGTGATACCATCTATTTATAGGCAAGGATTAGGGTTTGTGGAGGGAAAAAATTCAGAGTTTTGAGCTCACGTGTGATCTTTGTACCTCTTTGCTTGTTTGTGAAGAAACGAGAATGTTATGGTTTCAATGAAAGGTACAAAATTTAAGCATGCTTGCAAGGACTTTGATCTGATCTTAGAGAGCTTGCTTATTGGATTTGTGTTTCTTTTGCTGCAGAGGAGACATGGGGGAGGCTCAAGGAGAGTGGACTTTGCAAAAGCAATGCTTTTCTAGAATGGAAGTGTGACCTTTATGCCATTAATGGAATGATCACTTGGATAATGTCTTAAACACTTGGATTATAGCTCAAAAGAAAGTGTAATCTTCTGATTATGGTGCTTGGAACAATTTATATGGGATGTAAGAAAGGAATTTTTGCATTTGCAATGGTTTTGGTTCATAACTTCTTCATCTTCATTCTTGAATTCAAGTGTTCATGGTGTCTTCTTCACAAAATCATATCTCATTGATCAAGCCATGAATTTTCATGCTAGTAGTCTCTTTGGAAAGCCTTGGATACATACTTCAATTCACTTGTTTACAGTTTCCTCAAACTCTTTTTGGATCATGGAGATAAAAGGGCCTAAAGTTAAGGAAAAACTAGGTGAAAACACTTAGAATTTTTCTAAGTTTTTTGGACATAAACTTTCTTAATCCAAAATCTCTCAAAATAATCACTTTTAGCCAAAATTTGCATTTTGATAAGTTTTTTTTTGTCAAGATCTACAACTTTCATGTTTGGAGATTTTTGAGTTTGTAGGCAAAATTTGAAGTTCCCGAAATTAGGTCAAAATTCACTTAAAACCCTAATTTTGACTTTTGTTGACTTTTTTATTCTTGATGAATTCTTTGAATTTTCTTTGATAAAATGTCTTCAATATCCCTATGATGATGATTTGGATCCTTAAAAGTCTATGCTTGACCATTTTTCTCAAAAGTCAAAGGTTGACTTGCATAGTTGACTTTTTTCATATGAACTGTAGTTTTGTGATTTCCAAATGAATCAAGCTCTCCTGTTAAAATGAATGATATGAATGGACTATAATGTTTATTTTGATGCGTTTGAATCATGGTTTGAGTCTTGGAACCATGTCGTAATTAAAAGTCAACTCTCCAGTGTAATTAGGTCAAAAACCCTAATTGGAGCCTTTGGTGAATTTGAAGGTGATTGATCTTGCATTGAACCATCCTTAGATCTTGATATTTATTAGAGAATCCTTTGAATCATTGAAAAATGTTGAATTCCCTTGTGGGCATCAAAATCCTAATTTGCCTAGCCTCTTCTTGATCAGTCTCTTGTCTTGGGGCACAAGCAACAAACAATAATTTTTTTGTATTTTTGGTTAGCAAATGATAAATGCATGATGATTATGATGATAATGATTATCCTAATATTTAAAATATGGTAGGATCTCAGTGGTCAAAAATTGGGGTACAACAGCTGCCCCTATTTAAGTTCCCGATACTTGATGAGGGGAAGATGGAATATTCGTCTCAGCACGGTATGAGGGACTTAAATACAAAAGATAGCACAATTTCGGACCCTGAGAGCCTACATGCATGATATAAAACCAACATATTTTTTATTTTTTTATGGAACAAACAAACAAACAACATCATTCATGTAAACTGGGAGGAGGGAACAGATCTACTGGGGATATGTAATGAACAATCCCTGACTATTAGGGTGAAGAACAATGTAACAGACTTTGGTACACTCAGAATTTTTTTTACAGAATAAGGTTTAATATTCTCCATAGGCTGCATTCTCATGCTGGGGAAGGAAATCAATGGGCTTTCTCAATGAACTGTCTCATACGCTGGGGAGACTCACCATTCGCAAAGGAAAGAACCAACTTTAACATGAACTGTCTCGATGTTGGAGAGACTAACCATTCATAATAACTTCAACATGAACTGTCTCGACGCTGGAGAGACCAACCATTCATAATAACTTCAACATGAATTGTCTCGACGCCGGAGAGACCAACCATTCATAATATTTAGGTTCTTCAACGGATTGTCTTCATCATCTATTATGAATCTTTTATAGTGAACTGTCTTCTTACACTGAGAGACTAATCACTTGCAAAATTAGGTTCTTCAACAGTCTATCTTCATCATTTTGAGAAGGCTAACCATCTATTGTGAAACTTCTATCATTCCTAAACTTCTCTGCTGGAAACATTTTTCCTACTCCGTAGAGACTGTCATCTTCTTTCAAGAAGGAAATTGGGGGACACATAAGTTACTCAAATAAAGAGACCATTACTTATTGTCGGGTAATAATTGCAATAACAGTTGCGGGGGATATAAATCCAACTTTCTGGGGACCATAAACAGGTTCATGTTTGAAAATATTAGGTCTTCAATCATGCAAAAAATATGCATTATAAGAATCCAGGATTCGCTGATCCAAATAATCATATCTGCTGGAGAAAACGTTTAAATCAAGACGGAGTTGGAATGAAACACTAAACAAGACACTTCCCATTGAGGAATAAGCTCAAATGGGAGGGGGTGGGGGTCATCCTATCTATAAATAGGTGAATAAGCTAAAACAAGATCTTCCCATGAGGAACAAACTCATCGGGGAAACACAAGAATATGGGTCTTTCTGCCTAAAGTTGACGCTTAAGTGGAAGGAGTAGAGACATTTCTTGGGGAATAACAGGCTTATCATATCATTAAGATGCAAATGATGCGCATTAATATATGATGCATGAATGCATGAGTTCATAAGTGAGTGTTATGTGCATACTGAACAAACAAACATATAATAAGATGACCACACTGAGGAATGACAACACTAGGGTATATACTCGCTCGATCGTCAATAACATCTTCTGTTATGGATGCATATCCTGCAGGGGAAGAGAATACTCTTCAAATCAATCTTCTTTGTTCATTTAGAGAAGACAACCCATTTTTGGCAGGAGACAACTAGTGTCAAGACCTAGCTGCTTTGTGGGGATAAAATCTGTTGGGGTCTGTGTTTCTTGCTTCGAGAACCAACTCTTCTGTGGACTCAGGGTCAACATTTACCTCTCTGTATTCAAGAGTTTTATGAAAACGTTCTATCTTTTCATTTATTTTAAAAAACAACTTTGACCTTCCTTCAAATCTCTTAATTTTAAAAACAATATTTTGCAAGACAGAATAAAATAAGAATTCCAAGAAATGAGATAAGGCTTAAATTTTCATTAATGGAATGGTAGTCTGCAAACGGTAAGACCCCGTGGATTAGAAAGTTTGAAAATTGTAACTTTTACAGGAAGGGGTACACTGAAATATAATGATCACTAGTCTCCCTATCAACTTTGAATATCGAGCGTACGTTGACGTCAGTTGAGAGTCTTCATAAAATCTTTATATGGTCAGGTGATATCGGATATGGTTACTTGTCATATCCCTAATTTTTGCATGAATTGCCTTTGCAGGTTTTCAATTCATCGGGATGATTATCTCTTTTTTATTTTCTCTAATTTTTGCCTGGATCGCCTTTTCAGGTTTTCAGTCCACCGAGATGCTCATTTTTGCCTAAGTTGCCCTTTAAGGTTTTCAACTTAGCGAGCTCTTCTTTTTTCCTTTTTTAGGCGAAGTATTTCTTGACCATATCAATATTTACTTGACGTGGGAATTCTTCACCACCTATAGTCGTAAGATTCAAAGCACCACCTGAGAAGGCTTTCTTGACAACATATGGGCCTTTATAATTGGGGGTCCATTTGCCCATGGGATCTGGTTGAAGAGGTAATATCTGCTTGAGCACGAGATCGCATTCCTTGAATCTTCAAGGTCTGAATTTCTTGTCAAAGTGTATCTTCATTCCTTCTTGGTAAAGTTGACCGTCACATAATGCGGTCATTCGTTTTTCTTAAATAAGATTCAACTGATCATATCTAGCTTGACACCATTCAGCTTTTGATAACTTGGCATCCATCAGGATCCTTAAGGAGGGAATCTCAACCTCTATCGGGAGTACGACTTCCATGCCATATACCAAGGAGAAGGGTGTTGCCCCAGTTGAAGTGCGAACTGTAGTACGGTACCCATGCAGAGCAAGAGGGAGCATTTCATGCCAGTCTTTGTAAGTCACAACCATCTTCTGGACAATTTTCTTAATATTTTTGTTAGCTGCTTCTACCGCTCCATTCATCTTTGGACGGTAGGGGGAGGAATTGTGATGCTCAATCTTGAACTCTCCACATAACTCTTTCATCAACTTGTTGTTCAGATTGGAACCATTATCATTAATGATTCTGCTGGGTACACCGTAGTGACATATGAGATTGTTCTTGATAAATCTTACTACTACTTGTCGGGTAACATTGGCATAAGAGGTAGCTTCGACCCATTTGGTGAAGTAATCAATGGAAACCAAGGTGAAACGGTGTCCATTTGAAGCCTTTGGTTTAATCATTCTAATCATATCAATTCCCCAAATAGAGAAGGGCCATGGAGAGGAGATAACATTGAGAAGCGTCGGAGGCACATGGACCTTATCAACATAAATATAGCATTTATGGCACTTTTTCACATATCTGTAGCAGTCTGATTCCATTGTTATCCAATAGTAACCTGCTCTCAGTATCTTTCTTGTCATTGCATGTCCATTGGCATGAGTGCCAAATGATCCTTCATGAATTTCTTGCATTAATTGGTTTGCTACGTGTCTATCCACACATCTGAGTAATACCATGTTAAAATTCCTCTTGTAGAGCGCATCCCCAGACAGGAAGAAATTACCAGACAATCATCTCAAGGTTCTTCTATCTTTGATGGATGCCCTAGGTGGGTACTCTTGTTTTTGTAAGAAGACTTTAATGTCATAAAACCACGGCTTATCATCTGTTATAACTTCAACAGTGAATTCATGAGTCAACCTGTCCAGGTGCATGATTGTAATTTGAGGAGCTTCATTTGGAAACTTCACTTGATACATGGAAGCCAAGGTAGCCAATGCATCTGCCATTTGATTTTCCTCACGAGGTATGTGATGGAACTCAACTTTGTTGAATAAGGTCAACATTCTTCGAGCATAATCTCTGTAAGGAATTAAACTAGGATGACGCGTTTCCCATTCTCCTTTGATCTGATTAATCACTAGAGAAGAATCTCCATACACATCTAAAATCTTGATTCTAAGATCAATGGCTTCTTCTAGTCCCATGATACAAGCTTCGTATTCTTCCATATTGTTGGTGCAATCAAACATTAGTCTTGCAGTAAATGGTACATGAGAACCTTGTGGCATAACAATGATTTCCCCAATTCCTGTACCATAAGCATTAACAGCTCCTTCAAATATCAAACTCCATCTGGATTCAGGATTAGGTCCTTCTCCATGTAAAGGTTCTTCATAATCTTTTTATTTCAAATACATGATCTCTTCATTTGGGAAGTCGTCTTGTAAGGATTGATCATCATTAATAGGTTGAAAGGCCAAATGATCGACTAAAACACTTTCTTTGATAGATTTTTGGGCACGATATTGGATGTTGTACTCTGATAATAACATCTTCCAGCGAGCAATTCTTCCAGTCAATGCAGGTTTCTCAAATAAGTATTTGATCAGATCCATTTTGGATATGAGATATGTCGTATGAGTCAATATGTACTGCCTTAGCCGGCGAGCAGCCCATACAAGAGTGCAGCAAGTTTTCTCGAGCGGTGAATATCTTATTTCGCAGTCGGTATTCTTTTTTCTCAAGTAATAAATGGCTTACTCTTTTCGACCTAACTCGTCTTGCTGACCCAGAACACATCCCATAGAATCTTCAAGTACGGTCAAATACATGATCAAGGGTCTTCCTTCCACTGGATGGCTTAAAACTGGAGGTTCCAGCAGGTATTCTTTGATATCATCAAAAGCTTTCTGGCATTTTTCTGTCCATTTACACTCTTGATCTTTACGGAGAAGCTTAAAGATTGGTCCACAAGTTGCAGTCATGTGAGAGATTAATCTAGAGATGTAATTCAATCATTCAAGAAATCCTCTAACTTGCTTTTCTCTTCTTGGAGGAGGTATTTCTTGAATGGCCTTGACTTTGTCGGGATCGACTTCAGTACCTCTTTGGCTGACGATGAAACCTAGTAGTTTTCCAGAGCGGACACCAAATGTGCACTTACTTGGATTCAGACGCAGCTTGTATTTTCTCAAACGTTGGAATAACTTCAGTAGGTGCCCCACATGTTCTTCTTCTGATGCAGACTTGGCAATCATGTCATCCACATAAACTTTAATTTCTTTGTGAATCATATCATGGAAGAGAGTCTTCATGGCTCTTTGATAAGTTACTCCAGCATTCTTCAGACCAAATGGCATTACAAGGTAACAAAACGTGCCCCAGGGTGTGATAAAAGCTATTTTTTCCATATCTTCAAGCGTCAAGATTTGATTGTAACCTAAGAATCCATCCATAAATGAGAAGACCTTAAACTTAGCAGTACTATCCACCATCATATCAATGTGGGGTAGCGGGAAATCATCTTTTGGACTGGCTCTGTTTAAATATTTGTAATCAACACACTGTTTACGGTGATTTTCGGTAAACAACCGCTAGTCTTCTAAACTATAAATTATACTTTGGTTTCTCACAGGATCAACTAGATTGATCCTAGGACATAGTCAAACAATTGCCTTTTAATATAATTTGGTTCATATTTGTTGGTTCTTGCTTCGAAACTTGTTTGTGATGTGATCGTATGACTAATCATGCGAAATAAACTTGTTATACACGTAAATATAACTCCGAAAGAAATGTAAAAGGAATGTAAATTGCAGAAATGTAAAATACAAGAATGTAAAGTGCAAGAATGTTAAATACAGGAATGTAAAGTGCTTCGAATGAAAATTAAACGAAAGATAAAGAAATTGGAAAGATACTTGAATAAAGTAAAATACAAATGTATTTAAAGTGGTGTTGGTGTCTGATCAGTGCATATTTATGCACATTCTCTTATATTTTTACTTAGGCATTTCTTTACTTTACCTTGGTTATTTTTCTATTTTAATGTGTTTTTATAAATCAGTTTATTTTTGCACTTATTTCTGCACTAAATTGATCATAACTGGAGCTTCGGGAATCGGATCGACACGTTCTAATAATCACCGGAAACCTGAGAGAAAGAGCTACATCTTTCATGTTGGATTCAAAGGCAAATTCGAAATGCATAGTTCCCAGAATTTCGTTGAAGTTTCAGTCATTAGAATAATTTATTTTTGGGTCATTAGTTTATGGGCTTGGGTTATGTTTTTGACCCAGTTTGAGTTAGTAGAGAAGAAAACTTTATTTTGATTTATAAGGGTTGGCAGCCGCTTACGGGAGACCTTTTTTTGCCACAAATCTTACTTTTGGTTTCATGATTAGAATGAAGAACTAATTCCCGAAGGCAAAACCTGCTGCTTATGGGTTCCATTGCTTTGAGGTTATTCTAATAATAATTTAAATTCGATTCCTGTTCAATTATTTTCTATGAAATCATTTGCTTAATTTTATTCCAATTGTTTGCTTACTTCGATTGTTGTTCATAGGATAGAATTGATTAAATTCGATTGTATGCATGTTCCTAAATTTAATTGCGTGTTATCGTTTGCTTAATTCGTTAACTCGTCATATTCTTAACCGTTTTCTTAATTCGCTAAACAGGAACATAACTCGTATGATTTTGATAAGCGCTTGTCTGATTAATCTCATAATCGAATAGGACCGAAGCCGTTTAGGGATTGGTGTTATTATAACCGATGATAAGTCGGAACCCGAATCAGTAGGATTAACCGTTTAGCTTATTTTGATAATCACTTAGTTTACTCTGTTTTATAAATTGATTCTAAAACCATAAACCCCCAATTTCATTTATATTAGTTAGTAACGAAACAAGAATCCTTGTGAGAACGATATCCGAGTTGTCGTTACCGTTACACTATATTTTCAAAATACTCGTTTTTGATCCGCGCGCGACAGCAGATCAAATTGGCGCCGTTGCCGGGAATCTTGTTGTTATTAACTAATATTAGGCATAGTGTTTTTTCTAGGATTTTTTTGTGTGTTGTGTTTGTTGATTTTCAGGGTTGCAATTCCGGTTGGTGTACAGTGATAAGTTTTCCAGCCTATCAGGTAAGTTTGAAAGCTACTGTTTCGAATCGTTCCGAATTTTTCCATAAAGTCAGAAATAAATCAACGAATAGTTCTCCTTTAGAATAGAATTCTAAAAGAATTTGACCCTCAAAATCGCAAATTCGTTGTTTCTCTATTTTTTATGAATTATTTACTGTTTTCATAGTGTCAAAAAATTCCAAAAAAATTCTCAGAATTTTTATTTGTCTTCATTAGATTAAATTTCGTGCTTTTGTATTTTTTTGAATTCATTTTAGTCATATTTGTTTTTTCGTGTAAAAAAAAGGGAGACTCATTGGATCAGTTGGCTTATCTTATTAATTTGATGGAAGCGAGAGAACATCAATCGTGCTATCAAAATCATATTCCACTTGCGATTTGCAATATTTGTTCTTCAAATTTTCCTGGTAATGATTCATGTCCTATGTTGTTAGATACTAATTTTTATGGTGAGGCCCAAATGGTAGGTGATCTTCAAGGACAATACTCATACATTTAAGAGCAGCCTATTTGGCCATATCAACAATTTCAACAAAATGCATCATTGAAAGATGACACACAATCATATTTGGAAGAAATTATTAAGGAAATGGCTGAAAATAATAAGCGAATGACTGAAAATAGTTTGCAATTTCAACAACATATGCAATCTATGTTTCTAGTTAAAAAAGTCCAAGGTGAACAAATCATCTCAAGTGTCCATCAAATTCAAGAGAACATGATGTTTCATGATGATGTAAAACCTATTGCATTATTAGAGTTAACACGATGTGATACCAGCCTTGATGAATTTCCAGGTGAGCCCATTTAAACAGTGTTTGTTTCATATGATGAACTCATGGTAAGAAACAAACATTCAAGTGAATGCATGAAAGAGATTATGCCACAAAATTTCTTGAAATCTGATTTGGATAAATTATATACTTCTCTTGAAGTAGATAACTCTCTTGAAATTTTTGCTTGTGAATGTGGTGTTTGTAATGTTTGTCTTGAGATCAGTGCAGCCATTTTAGGTGAAGATAGTTTGATGCCGACAACCACTTGTGCAGAAATTCTAGCAAATTCAACAACTCTTGAATTTGCAACAAAAAATGTGGATTTTCGCCATAAGCAACCATTGTCCATAGCAGAATTTTTTTTGTGGAAACTCTAATTAATCCAAACAACATGGAGTTATCTTTCACCATTTGTGCATCTCTTCCACCTACTTTATCTGACTCACAAGTTAAATGTGGATTTTCTGTTTTTCACACATTTGTTATTGCAGGTGTACCATATGTGCAGACTATTCCTCCTAAGCCACCAGATTTTTATTTACTAATATCCAAGTTCACTTGCTATTTACTTTTTCCTATTTCATGTGTTCGTAGTGCAGAAAGGCCTCCATCAAAACCACCAGACATGAAAGCTACATTCTACCTTAACCCCTCGGGTGTGTTCTTTCCTTTCTCTCACTCTTATTTTATATTTATGTTCTTTCATTGAGGACAATGCATGTTTTAAGTGAGGGGGAAGGAATAATTTATTTTCTTTGTTTTTGTTATTTGTTTTTTTTTCCTTTGTTTTCGTTCTTAAAAAAATGCATCTTCTTGAAAGTTTTAGGCTATAGACTGATTTGAGTCGAGTTTGCGGAGACTTGGAAAAAATTCACAAGATCAGTATCATTTTAACACCATAAGTCTCCTGCATATAGAAATTGATTTGAATTTTTTATTATGTTTTAACCTTAAATTCTCATTCGCTGACAGCTCTTGAGTAGTTTATTTCAGCAGTCGGCACCATCTCTCACACACTTTACGCAGGGAAGCCGATGAATATAAGTGAGTGTTCTGGAAAAAAAAAAGAAGAAAAAGGGAATGCACCTTCTAAGTTTGGTGACCCTCACCCGGTCACTTAACCCAACGGTTGCGGAACCTTAAAAAAAAGTTAAAAATAAGACTCTTTGTTAGTTGGTTCAGTGGTTTCTGGTGCTGAACTTGGTAAGGCGGATCACGGTCTGATCCCCCGCAACTAAAACTGAGTAAGCAAAGGGTTATGCCACGTAAGTACCAGAACCCCGTGCAGAAAAGGATCAGAGTCACTAACCGGCCGTCTTGCTATATGTGTGTGGAGATAACGGGCTTAATGTGATTACGCCTGAATGAAAAAGAGCAAAAAAGATGAGTAAGTTAGGGTATGGTATAATAATATTATTTGAATTCGTTTGTGTATTTAGGAGGCTTATGTCTGCATAGTTGTGGATTAGTGTTCCTACGATATCCTTAGTGTGCAAGATTAGTACCTATTGATGCAAACTTAATCGAAGAAGACTTTTAGCCTAAAATGAGTAACTGTTGATGTGTTTGTGCTTACTTTCTTCGGATTTTATTTTTCTCGGAGTGCAAAAGTTCAAGTGTGGGGGAATTTGATCAGTGCATATTTATGCATAATCTCCTATATTTTTACTTAGGCATTTCTTTACTTTACCTTGGTTATTTTTCTATTTTAATGTGTTTTTATAAATCAGTTTATTTTTGCACTTATTTGATTTTCGCAATCTATTTTCAGCATTAACAGTCTGCACTAAATTGATCATAACCGGAAAGCTGAGAGAAAGAGCTACATCTTTTATGATGGAATCAAAGGCAAATTCGAAATGCATAGTTCCCAGAATTTCGTTGAAGTTTCAGTCATTAGAATAATTTGTTTTTGGGTCATTAGTTTATGGGCTTGGGTTATGTTTTTGACCCAGTTTGAGTTAGTAGAGAAGAAAACCTTATTTTGATTTATAAGGGTTGGCAGCCGCTTACGGGAGACCTTTTTTGCCACAAATCTTACTTTTGGTTTCATGATTAGAATGAAGAACTAATTCCCGAAGGCAAATCCTGCTGCTTATGGGTTCCATTGCTTTGAGGTTATTCTAATACTAATTTAAATTCGATTTCTTTTCAATTCCTTTCTATGAAATCATTTGCTTCATTTGATTACAATTGTTTGCTGGATTCGATTGTTGTTCATAGGATAGAATTGATTAAATTCGATTGTATGCATGTTCCTAAATTTAATTGCGTGTTATCGTTTGCTCGTCATATTCTTAACCGTTTGCTTAATTCGGTAAATAGGAACATAACTCGTATGATTTTGATAAGCGCTTGTCTGATTAATCTCATAATTGAATAGGACCGAATCCGTTTAGGGATTGGTGTTATTATAACCGATGATAAGTCGGAACCCGAATCAGTAGGAATAGCCGTTTAGCTTATTTTGATAATCACTTATTTTACTCTGTTTTATAAATTGATTCTAAAACCATAAACCCCCAATTTCATTTATATTAGTTAGTAACGAAACAAGAATCCTTGTGAGAACGATATCCGAGTTGTCGTTACCGTTACACTATATTTTCAAAATACTCGTTTTTGATCCGCGCCCGACAGCGGATCAGTGTCATACGTGCATTTCTCAGCGAACTCTTTCTCTTAACACTTGATACTTGAGTAATTTTGTGAGTGATTTGTACAAAATAAACACACTGGATCCTGATACTAAGACCCTTATTTATACTAATTCGACCCTAACGGTCCTATGCTAATGAAATGCCACGTTGCCTCACATGCATACGCTTCGAATCCTTGGGCGCCATCTGTCCTCATGCGGTTATTCACACTATTTCAAATTTCAAATCCTCCCGCCTGAATTTTATTACGATACGTGGCAACGTGATCTCTAATGAGAATGTTGCGAAATACACAAAGTTTCAATACTCTTTGTATTTCAAGAAAACGCTTAAGTCCCAAAGACAACCTATCTCGATTCAGCTTCGATTTCAAGCAGCTTCATTTTGACTTAAATGACATCCTCGAACCTGGCCATCAGGAGCCATTTTTATTCTCACGAATGGCCATCAGAAGCCACACTTCTCCGAACTCTAATTGCTTCAAAGGAAATTCTCTTCAATCGAAATCTCCAGCTAACAAATTTCCCCAAATAAATGTCTGTTTTGAAAAACAAGAGAAATAGGCATTTCTTGTCATGATGAGATTTCGTTTTTACTTGTTTTTTAGAGTTCCAGGACACCTGACTAACGTCATAATCATTTATGACTCATCTTTCAAAACGTCTTGTCATTTTCAAAAAACGTCTCTTCAAAACGTGCATCCCCATGTTTTGTCATTACTTGTGATTATTGTGCCTAGATACTATCTGTTTAAATATCTGTAATCAACACACTGTTTACGGTGATTTCCGGTAAACAACTGCTAGTCTTCCAAACTACAATTTATAGTTTGGTTACTCACAGGATCGACTAGATTGATCCTAGGACATAGTCAAACTATTGTCTTTTGATATAATTTGGTTCATATTTGTTGGTTCTTACTTCGTAACTTATTTGTGATGTGATCGTATGACTAATCGTGCGAAATAAACTTGTTATACACGTAAATATAACTTCGACAGAAATGTAAAAGGAATGTAAATTGCAGAAATGTAAAATACAAGAATGTAAAATGCAAGAATGTTAAATACAGGAATGTAAAGTGCTTCGAATGAAAATTAAACGAAAGATAAAGAAATTGGAAAGATACTTGAATAAAGAAAAATACAAATGTATTTAAAGTGGTGTTGGTGTCATCTTGTCGCGTGTCCTTTTGACCTTCACACAAGATTTGAAAAAAGGTTCTAACTAAACCTTTAAATACATAAACCCTTTGCCTTCACACAACATCATCTTTCAGTCTTCTGCAACCAACACAGAAAAAGAAATCCTCTTTTGTTTTTTAACA
Organism: Vicia villosa; assembly: GCF_029867415.1. Taxonomy (NCBI): domain Eukaryota; kingdom Viridiplantae; phylum Streptophyta; class Magnoliopsida; order Fabales; family Fabaceae; genus Vicia; species Vicia villosa. The sequence continues at coordinate 38,568,153 of NC_081186.1, forward strand.
TAATTCTTGAAACAAACACATCCATGGCGTCTTCTTCAAACGCTCTTCAACCCGTTCAACAGTTTCAACACCCTACACAGATAGGTAACAATCAATACATTCTAAACCCAAACGTAGCAGAAACTCGCGCTATCTACGCTTCTCAGGTATTCATTCCTTTTGAACTTTCTGGAAAAACTCATGCCTTTATGGGTCCTTTACCTAGAGGAAATAACCCTTCTCTGGGTAAATTTTTCCCTGCTTATTATAAGATTAGGCCCTTGCTTAGTAAGAAAAAAATAGATGAAGATGGCAACCCAATCTTAGTTGAAACTGACAATGTAGATGATGATTCGACTGAAGCCACTATAGCCTTAGATAAAATTAGGTTGAACTATGCAACCAATTTCCTAAAAGTCTTTAGATCAATCCCTTTAGCAAAGGATCCTGACCTCTATTATGCTTGGCTGACTAAGGTAGAAAGCAAAAAGGCTTCGTTTTAGAAGGAATTAGGAATTTATAATCTAATTCAATTATCCAAAACAGACTTAGAATACAACCAAACCATGTTAGTAGCATCAGTATATTTTTGGGATGCTTCTCACAATACCTTCCACCTTCCTTGTGGAATTATTACCCCCACTCTCTTCGTCATAGCCGCTATCGCAGGGCTTCGACCAACTGGGGAAGTTTTCGACCCCAACTTCATGGATACTGATACCATCCAGTTCAACAGAGTAAAAGTCACCTATACTGCTTTTATCCGGAGATACCATGTCCAAACGACTACTGAAGTCACAGATGAAGAACATATTGCATTTCTAGCACTCTAGCTTTCAAGATGTGATTTTTGTTCCAGGTCCTTCCAAGTGGCAAAGAAGTATCTTTGTATGAGTAACCAGATAAATGCTGGAAAAAGATTGAACTTAAGCTAGTTAATTTTAGGGCTCCTTTACGAAAATCTTGGCGAAGCAACAGATCTCGTCAAGAGTTACAAAACAAGATCTCTCCTTTTCGCTGGCCCTTTCTGGTTATTGTAGCTATGGCTCAATGCCACTTTCGAAGCACATATCCCATATAAAGGTATCGTGGATGAAGAAAATACGGCAATCAAAAATCGAACAGTCAAAGGGACTAGGCTAGCTTACCTAACTACCAACGAAGAATCAGGAAAGCTTCGCGAGATTTTCCAAGCGTACATGATGATGTTCGCTAAACGTTACCAGTTCAGTCCTTCTATGGCTCCATTTGTAAAGAGGAAAGTAGGTCCCGAATGGTTTACCCGAGAATTTCCAGCAACTTCTCCAGACCAACAAGCTGAATCCATGGTTATCTGGGAGGCTTTTATAACGCCTAAATTGTTGTATCATCGGTTACGATCCCCCAAGAGTCATTGCTGTCTCTTTTGCTACCAACCAAATCTTGTTTCGAGGCAATTTGGATTGGTTCAACTTAAACCAAGATGCATGTATGACAAGAGGAATCACATGTGTTTGCACACTATGCATTTATCTGAAGAGGAATATGAATCTAAAATCTCCAAATATGTCGGTATCACGACCCTCTCTCCAATCTCCTTCGAGCATGCCTTCTACTCTACCATAGATTTTCATCAATTGTGGACAGAGTATTATACTAAACAAATCTTCGACGCTAAAAGCCTTTCTCAGGAACTAACTGAAGCTTTTGCTGATGTGCAAGCGAAATTCAAAAAAGGTACTTCGACTCACATTAAAGAAATTCAAGCCTTTCAAAAATTCTTTGAAACTATCTACAGGCCTGATGACCTTAGTCGGACCGTTCGTGAAGCTGCGGTTACTTTGCGTGAAAAAATTTCTACTAAACTAGATAAGCTGAAATTGCCCACGTACGTTCGACCTGGACTACGTTATGAAGTGGCTTTCAAACTTAATCCTCCAAAATTCCCTCCACTACCTAGCCTTGATTTTGGCATGGCTCTAAGTCCTCCATTTCCAGACTAGTTTGTGTGTGGGAATGCCACCAAAATCCTTCACGAACAATCCAAAAACCACGCTGAACGAGTGGTTCCGACTAAGCATACCTTGGATACTTTCAAAGGACATCTTCATATAGGTCTTGAACACGTTCGTGTTTTGACTCCAATACCTGAAGGTTGGGGTTTGGACAATCCTTCGATTAACCTTCTTTCCTTACTTATAGACTAACTTTTGTTCTTGTTCACAGCAGTAGGTCGAAAGAAAGCTATCAAGGAGGCAGCTGCGCAAAAAGATGGTGGAGTTTCGAAAAGCAACAGAGCAAGTGGGAGTGACTCTGCCACTACTGGAAAAAAGCCAATGGTACGTTTACACATTTTTCATTATAATCTATGCATTCATCCTGAATACTATTCACTTTGTTCAATGTGAATATTCTTAGAGTTTGAAGCCTCCGACACCCCCGAAACGAAAGATCTCAAACACTAGCGCTTCAGACGATGAGGACAAATCTCCTCCTCGTACCAGACAATCTGCGAAGAAAAGACACAAGGCCACTATTCCTTCAACCAAAGAAAAGGGATCTGGGACTTCAAAGATTACTTCATCGAGTGATTAGGTATCTCTGATGAACTATCTTTAAAGATCACTGGTAATGTCCCAGTTGTTGAAAGTCATAACTCGAGCCCAGATAACGTCCCAACCAAGTTATTGAATTTTATACTATAACAATTCTTCATTCTTAGCTTTTATTGTCAAGTTTATGTTTTACCTTATATATGTAGGACGATGTTGGTACAGCTACTTCTGACCTCAAAGCTTCAGATCTCAATATTGACCTTGACAACCTTCATGGTATGTATTTGTCCTTTAATCGACAAACGAGTTTTCTGCGACTTCACATCTTAACAAATTTTGATTCATGTAACAGGTATTCCTCGACGCAAATCTCCTATCCTTTCTGATGTTCTCGAAGATGTTCAGCCTATTGTGATTATCGTTTCGCCTGTACGTGTTAAGGAAAATCACTCAAATGACGCTTCTCCACTTACCCATCAAGACGAAGACATGGACGAAAATCTTCAACATTCTAATAGAGATCATGTAGTTGAACAGCCATTCCGGATCATGATAATATGAATGAAGCTTCTAGTTTGCCTTCTCCAAACCCTAATGAAACTTCAAACTTCAGGACCATAATTGCCCCTGCGACTGCTTCGAATCAAAATCCTTCTGCGCTCACTCTTGCTGAACTAGAGCGCCTTAAGAATACTGATCCTGTAAGCTTCCTCAAGGCTATGATGAAAGCAAAAGATGCTTCATCTATCATGGTTGAGCCTTCTTCGAATATTTTGGAATCAAGTGGTAAGGGAAATGATATTCCGAACCTCCTTCGTCAGATAAAGAAAAAGTTCTTCGAAACCAATGTTATCGAAGTTCTGAGTAAAGATTCTACCAGTTGTTTCGGCTTAAACAATCTTCTGAAGAAGGTGGATCTACTCCAAATTTCTGACAAAGTCTCCGACATAATCGTTTCACTAACTTATCAGATTGATCAACTTCAAACTGATAACCTTCGCAAGCAAGACGTTGACCAAAAACTCAACGCGAAAGTAACTTCTCATAGTTCTTCGTGGAAGGCTGCTAATGAAGCAACAACCAGAGCTGTTGCCCTTGAGCTTGAGCATGCAAAGCGTCAAGAGGAATATGAAACTTGTGAAGCAAACATCAAATCTTGGGAACAAGAGATCGAACGTCTCAAAGCGAAGATCAAAGCTTCTAAGTCTCGATAAGAGGAGATCAAACAATCCAAGCAGAACGAATTGGATGAAGTAATGCAAATGGGGATTCAACATCTTGAAACGGCGCAGAGATTAGTACCAGAAATTGACGAGCTGAAGAAGCAGCAAGCATTAATCAAACGCCGTTTGTCCCTATGGGCATCCCAATATTCCAAAATGAAGGACAATCTTCTTGAAGATTTCAATTAATCGAAACAGGCTTTGTAATATTTTTCTTCTGCACTTGTCCCGTCTTTTGTAATCAGACTAGCTAATGAATATATGTATAATTTATCTTTCAATTATCCATATATTTTATGATGTAATGTCACGAATTAAACTTTAACAATTCTCAAATTGTCAAAATCTATTCCTAAGTATCATAATGACCTCGATAGTGTACACACGCAACATAATGACCCTTCACAGCTACTTTGTTTTTTTATTTGACGTTTCTGCTCCACTAGCCATAACAGTCATTAATAATGACATCACTTTTTCAAATCGTCTACTTGAGACGTGCGTGTATCAGTTTCTAAAATGATTACGCTTCAACTTCCAAGGCTAGAAGCGGCAGACTCCCTATCATTCATTCATCCTCTTTCCATATTTTTATCAAAGTTTTCTCTTTTCTTCTTGTACTCCCTTTCTACAATGACACCTTTAACCTATAACACTATCAGATCTTCTATCAAGAAAGAGTTTAAACTTTCTGTGGAAGATTTCGATCAGAACAACATTAATGTTGATGCACTGTTTGCCAACCAACACTTACAGGTTTACCAAGGTATCCTGGAAGGGCCTGTTTACCCAAACATGCTGGCGGATTTATGGATGTTTGCATCCCTCTGGATGGATTCAGAAGGATGAACCACCATTGTTTCTCACGTTCGAAGATCCCCTATTATCATTTCTCCCTCGTCCATCTCTGAAGTGATAAGATGTGAGAACTCCGGAGAAGTTTTTGCTGACAACTCCATCACCATGAGCACCTTTTCCATTTTGAGGGCTATCATGACTAATGATCCTTTCTGTGCCAAGATTAGCAGGATTTGGCACCAACATTTAGTGGGCAACTTTCACCCACGAAATGAGGATTAAGAAAGCATCATGGTGGAGGATCTGGAGTTCATACTCTGTGCTCTCCGGGGGAAGAAAATCAACTTTCCATTAATGGTTTTCAAACACCTTGCTGAGGCTATCGCTATTGCTGCTTCTCGTCAAGGCATAGCGACATGTCTTCCCCATGGAAGGCTGTTATCCCACATGTTTGTCAAACAGGGATTAGTGAAGAAAATGCGCACAGAAGGATCTCTAGATCTTTTTGAAGCAGAAAGTCTGCCCCTATTGCACTTGGAAGGCTTGGAACAAAGGATCAACTGAAGGGTGCATTGTTGGAGGCATTGTTGGAAGCATTGTTGGAGGCGTTGTGAGCCTTGGTTTTATCTTTGTTGTCTATAATTTTGAACCCTTCTTTTGATAGTTTTTAGCATGCCCCATTTTTGTAACTTTGGTTTGCATGCAAACACAATCTTCCTGACTGAATGTACCCTTAATTATTAATCGTAATGAACTACATTTTGGCATCTTTTTGTCTTCTTAGTTTATATATTACGCACTTTATTTAGGTATAAAGCCATTTTGGTACTTGTTTCACCATTTTGGCCACCGGCATACACTTTTAATGTCTACGTTATTGCAATTTTTACTTTGTGCATGACTGGCTTGTATCTTTTCAGATACTTCCCATTTACTCTTAAAATCCTGCGATCTTCTGCCAATTCTTCTATCTCATAAGCATTATTTGAAAACACTTCTAAGATTCGAAAAGGCCCTTCCAGTGTGGAGACCATTTTCCTAAAGCCTGATTCTTTCGATCTATAGGAAAAATAACTTTCCAAACTAAGTCATTGGTGTCGCGGGGAAAAATTGAATCTTTTCGGGGTGAGATACCTGATGCCTTCTTTGGGCTCGAGTGCTCAAAAAAATGATTTTTCTTTTATTTTTGTCATGACCAAACTTTTTATTGTTTCCAAAACAGGAAAAGAATAAAAGTTGCAATAACCTTAAAAAATGCAAAGCAAAGCAATGCAAAAGTGGGGGAGAGATTCCAAGTAAGAGGGTTGGTTATACGAAGGGAAGGTATTAGCACCCAACGTATCTATAGTACTCTATAGGCTTCTTTGTTATGTTTGTTTCATTCTATGTTATGGTGTGGGTTCTTGTGAGATAGGTGGGACCTAAGGTGTTTGTTTGATTATGCTCGCAAAGATCATCGCGATCCTCTGCATACATATCCCTTAGAGGGAATCAGAGTATCTGTAGCTCGGGGTCTAAGGGTGCTAAGGTTTAAGTGGTTTGAGGGAGTAGTTTTGCTCGCCAAGGATACGACCTTGTGCCTACGTATTCTCAAAGGGATGTTGAGAAAGTCAGAGCAATCGTAGTTCCCACTTATGCTAGTGGAAGCAAAGGATAAGAGACAAATGTCATCTTAATGTTCGATGTATCTAATCTATATCATCACATACATCTGTTTGATTTTTGTTTGAAATCTTTTCATTATAAGACCTGGGTTGTGCCACTTATGGTGCTTAGAATGATAAAGATGTTTTTGTTTAGCCAGCCTTGTGGCAAAAACTTTTGATAAGTCAGCCTTGTGACAAAAAGTTTTGATTAATCAGCCAGCCTTGTGGCAAAAGTTTCGACGAAGCCAACCTTGTGGCAAAAACTTTGATTAATCAGCCAGCCTGGTGGCAAAAAGGTTTAATTGATTAGCCAGCCTTGTGGCAAAAAAGTTTGATTGATTGGTTGTGATGATATAGATGAGATACTCCTATCATAGAGATGATAAATGTCTAATCTCCTAGGGTATTTGATTTGGATATTGGGGATGCTTATAAGAAGCCCGTGGGTCCTTGTACGAAGCCCAAGAGGAGGTTATCCGAGGGTCCTTGCATTGTAAGCCCGAGAGGAGGATATGGGAGGGACAATCGAGGGTCCTTGCATTGTAAGCCCAAGAGGAGACTATGGGAGGGACAAGTCGTTTGTACAAAGCCCAAGAGGAGGCATGGTATAGTTGGTTTGAGCTCTTAGAGCGATTTCACCGGGAAACCATACTCTCTGTCCTAACCCAAACTAGGGAGATTCTTTGCACGAAGCCTAATAGGAGGCTATGGGGAACCTAGTGTTGTACTAAGTTGGACAAGTATATATAACATGAACAAACACATGAACAAGTATGAACAAACATGGACAAGTATATGAACAAGCACATATATATGACAAAGTGTGTGTATACAATGGAGTTTATGAAGGAAATACACGGGGCTCGGGACTTATACTCGGGGAGAGGCCCATTGAGTTTATTCAAAAGCTATGTAAACAAGTATTTACAAGGGAGGTTGGAACTTATACCTACATGGAGGCCCATGGTATTTTTGGGAAGATTTAAAGAAAACCTTCATTTTTGATTTATTATTCGAGGTTAAAAATCAAATTGATCGAGGTATGTACAAAAAGGTGTATGTACAATGAAATACCTAATTTCATGTGAGGGAATGGGACTTATACCTATGTGGAGGCCCAGGAAGATTCTATAAAACATGGTTGATTATTTATTAACAGACGCAAGGTTTCGTCGTTTGAAAACAGTTTGAATGTTTTATTTTGAAAGAAGTTTTTTTTGTTTGAAGAAAAACTCTACAAAGAAAAAGGAATGGGACTTACACTCTCTAATATTCGAGAGGCCCATGTTTTATTTTATAAAACAAGGTTGATGGATATGTGCACAAGGAATGGGGCTTATACCTATATGGAGGCCCATGAAGATTTTGAAGAAAACCCTAATTTTTGATCTTGTTATTTGAGGGTTTAAATCAATTTGATCGCGGTATAAAAAGATAGGTGTATATACAATAAAAAACCTAAATTTATACAAAGGAATGTGACTTATGCCATAAGGGATGCCCAAGAGGTTTTGAAAATCAATTGATCAATCCAAAAAGATTTGATCAAGAGTTTTTTTTGAAAAGAAAATCAAAAAGAAAAGGTTTATTTGTTTTGAAAAACTGTGATCGTTTGTTTTAAAACGGTTTGAAATTTTGAAAGAAATCAACTTAATTAAGATAAAATGAAGATTTTACTTAATTAAGTTTTGAAAATTAAGTAAAAAAAACTATTTTTTAAAGTATTAAAAACATTTAAAAACAAGTCATATTAAACTTAATAAAAACACATTAAATAAATATTTTTTTTGTGATTTTTTTGAATATTCATAAAATATATATATATTAAATAAAGAGTGTAAAAAAATGAAGTAAAAAATAGTTAATTTTGATTGGTTAATTAATTAGATGAAGTTTGTGTAAAAAAAAGAAGAAAAATAGTGTTAAAAAAAAGGTTTGTCTTCACAAGGGTTTGAACCCACGCCCTCACTCTCACTAACCAAAACACTTGCCAACTGAGCCACTCTTGTGGCTTGTAATACACAAGCGTTCAATTGATTATATTTAAAAACGACTGTTTGAAATTCCTGAACAAAAAATGGCGCCAAGAACACCATTCCCATTTGATTTTGAATTTTCTTAAAACTGAACCAATTTGATCAAGTGAATAGCCTAACTTGCTCGATTTTTCACAAGGAACATGATGGTACCATTTAATTTCATTTATTTTCACTCTAAGATCATTAATTTTCTGATGAAAACGAAGAACCCTAATATGACAAATCATTGTGAAATCGTGTATGATCATGATATGATGCAATTGATTGAGGGTTATTATTCAGTGATGGTGCAGAAACAAGATGGCAAAGCAATATTTAATTTATGATGCATGTATGATGGAGTTTGAAGTTTAAAACACTTACCTTAAAAGTCTGCAAAACTGAGAATCGAATTCTTGCTTGGAGGTGTTACAGATGTTGTTTCTTGATCTGGACAACTTCAATGATGATTATGGAACATGTTTGAATGCTTGGAGTGAATTGAAAACATCTGGATCAGTTGGTGGTACCCGATCTGCAGTAGGGTCCATTTGAGGATCAAGCTTGACGATTTTGGTGTTGCAGGCTATGAATGATGATTGGAACAGTTCATATGAAGTATATGGAATGTGTTTGGATGATTACTTGGACAGAAATGAGCTTGAGTTGAATTTGGCATGATAAGGCTAGTGTTATGCATATTTGGGAAGTGAGGTAGTGATTCTGAGTTCTAGGTGTTTTTGGGGTGTATGAGTGGATCAAACACATCCTATATGATGTTTATGAGTTGTTGGAACCACCATTTTGCTTAGAACTTCAATGGTTTAAAGGTTGAGATTTCTACCTCTTTGAAAACTATGAAACTTGCAATTCAAGAAAGAAGAAGAAAACATATGATTATGAGGTTTTGGTGTGATTTTGAGAGTGGAAATGACCTCTATGTATAGGCCAAGTTTTCTGAATACAAAGCCTTGCAAGTTGATCAAAGAATGGTGATTTGGCATTAAGAGATAAAATGGCATCTTTTGCATTAAATGCAAATGGTTAAAATGACTTAACCATGGTTAATCTTCCAAGCTTCTTATCTCTTTCCAATATGATCTCAAATCAGAAAATATCTCTCAAATATTGCATTGGTGTATCATTACTTGCATCATTTGGTAGAATGGTTCAAAACTTTGGCAAAATGACTTGAAATTTTAAGTGAAATGATCACTAATGGCAAAATTCAAAACCATAGCTATGCTCCATATTTTTTCATGTTCTTGGACATTTTGGAAAGCTCATGTTATGTACTTCAAAACTCTAGTTGAAAGTTTCTTCAAGACCTTTAAGGAAATGGGTGAAAAAGATCCATGAACTTTGAAGAAAATGAGATTTTAAGTGCATTTTTCAAAAGACACCAACTTTGAAGCTCCATATCTCTTAAATGGTTGATATTTTGGAAAAAAAATTATGTGACAAAGTTGTTCATTGGATCAAAATATACAACTTTCATGTGGGAAGTTTTTTTCAGTTTGTAGGTGAAATTTTGAGTTATTCCCTTCCAAAGTTTGGAAAAAATCATTGAAAAACACTTAGAAAATTTTCTCAGTATGAAAGTCAAACTTTTGACTTTTTGATTCTTGATTGATTTTCTTGATTTTCCTTGATCAAATGACTTCATATATCATATATTGATGATTTAAAACTTCAAAAGTCATGGTTGACCAAAATTTCCAAAAAGTCAATGGTGATCTTGTACAGTTGACTTTTTTTAGACGAATCGCGTTTCTGGAGATTTCAAGTGAACCAACTATCCTCACCAAATGAATGGTATGACTGGATCACATTGAGTTATTGGAGGATCTTGAGCCATAGTTTAAGTTGGGGCACCATGTTCTGATTAAAAAGTCAGTTGTTCAGGTAAATTAGGTCAAAAACCCTAATTGTCGACTTGATGAAATTGATTATTGTGGATCTTGATTTGAGATACAATTTCCATTGGATATTATCATAGGGATTATTTGAAGATGATTGAAATCTTTGAGTGATCCCCTGGGGCTTTTTAGGGTTTCCCAAATGTGATCCCTGATTTCAGTCCCTGATAGTTCAAAATCCTAGTCTAATGACTTGTTTGATCAATCCTTGTGTGAGAGATGTCTTGAGCCAATAGATTAGGTCAAAAATGATGTACTCGGGGTCTTGAGGTCATGTCCCAAGTCATTAGGTCAAATCCTGAGCAAAAGTCAGGAGTATGCTATCTTCAGTCAAAACCCTAATCTGGTTGATTCAGAGCCTTTGAGCTTGTTGAAATGAATCTCTAAGGACCAAATGTTAATTGTTGATGAAGATGATTCATTTGAGATGAAGGGAGAACAAAACCCTAATTGGTTGTTACTTGTACTGATGAGTGATTTCTTGATTAAACCCTGCTGAGCACAAGTAGCAAACACAAGCTATGCAATTTTGTTAGAGATGCAAATGATGCATATGCTGTGATATGAGGTGGTATCTTAGGTCAAAAATTGGGGTATGACAGATGCCCCTATTTAAGTTTCTTCAACCTGAGACATGAAGATTGAAAATTTTCGTTTTGATAGGGTGGAAGAGACTTAAATATCAGAAGACGCAAATTTTGGACCTAAGATACCAAAATTGCGAATGATGCAAGGATACCTTTACCGAGGGGACATCAAGAACTGACTCCACTGGGGACAAGAGATCGGGAAGGATGTCTCAATCTGTTTTAGGAAGAGAGCCCGTTTTTCTTTTCGGGAAAGCAAGTGTATGCTTCACCGGGGAATGATATCTTTGTAAGAAAAGCTCACCTATCGACATTACCGACTATCAGCACATAGATAGACTTGTTAATAATGCGAAGATGAAAGGTATGAAACTGTATTACCGACTATCAGCATTGTGATAGACTTGACACGGTAAAAAGAGTTTCAAAGGTTCGGTTAATATTACCGACTATCAGCATTGTGATAGACATGTTAAATAATATAACCAGAACAAAAAGGTTACCGACTACCAGCCTCGTGATAGCGGTTTTGAAGACATGATCAATTATCAGCCGAGTGATAAAATGATCCTGGAGACTTTGTTAGGGAAATTACTGGTTATTCAGCCTTGTGAACAATAATAAGGCCCTGATTGTCAAATGGTCTTCATGATTGATTTCCTAGAGAGGAAAAATCTTTTGAAAGAGACATAAGCTGCTCAAATGATGAGGCCATTGCTTATTGTCTATTTTTCACGACTCTATTTGGGGAATCGGAATTTGAATATCTTGTAAAGACAGGTTTCTATCCAAGAATGAACTAGAAAGAGATGGTCAAACAAGAGTTTGTACCCATGAGGAATGAACTCAATTGGGGACTTTCTCCTTTGTTTTAAGAGGAGAAGACTGAAGCAACCTTCTTCCACGAGGAATGATCTCAGTGGGGAACTGGAGAAAGAAGTTATCTTTTCTGCTTATGGGTGACAATCTACTTGGAGAGATGACACGCCCATACCTGTTTTTTTGGGATAGATACATCCTAAACAAGTGATTTTGAAACAAACATTGAAAAATGCGAGAATGCATAAATGATGCAAATATGTATGAATGATGAATGTTATGAATGTCGCATGCATGTTGATGATACTGACAAACAGAGAAGTATATACTGGAGACGGATCGACGTCGCAATACAACCAGATACTTGGCAAATGTTCTTCAACACGGTGCAGATAACACGGGTGATGAATGATGTTGCATGCTTTAAACTTCTCTGGGGAAGATAGGCATCTTTTCTTATGGAGATGGAAGAACTTCTTAACTAGGGATAAAAGAAATTCCCTACCGCAAAAAGGGCGATTGGTTTAGGAATTCTTTCTTGTGACAAGAATACCGTTGTCTCATCATATTTTTGTGGAAAAAGAACAGTTCTGAAGGATAATCTTTGGTTCATCCTATGGAGGCTGCTGTTGATGTTTCCTTCTGTTGTTCACAAATCAAAGGAAAATTTCGCTTTTATTTTGTAAAGAAAAGAAAAGTAAATTCATTTAAAGCTTATTTTTTTTCTTTCAAGAAATGAATAACACAATTAAAGCGTCATTTTGCAAGCTAGAAGAAATCAAGGATTGCAAACAAATGGGCACAAGGCTCAAATTTATTTAATAGGATGGTAATCAGCTAAAGGCGTGATTCCATGGAGTATTTACAAGAGTTGGAAATGGTAATTATGCGGAAAAGGCTACATTGAAAGCAATAACCACTATTCTCCCTAACAACTTTGAGTTCCAACTGTTCTTGTCGCTTCAGATTGGCGATGATTTGATTGAGGATCCTTTGATGAAAAAGACTCTTCAGGTGACGAAGTACGGACTGATGCAGTTACTTTGTCATAAATCCTTAATTTTTGCCTAGATTGCCCTTTCAGGTTTTCAATCTACCAGGATGAATTTTTCTGTTTATTGTCTCTAATTTTTGCCTGGACCGCCCTTTCGGGTTTTCAATCCAACGAGACGCTCATTTTTGCCTAAGTCGCCCTTTGCGGGTTTTCAACTTACCGAGCTGTTATTTTTTTTATTATTTTGTTTTTAGACAAAGTATTTCTTGACTGCATCAGCATTCACAAGATGTGGGAGTTCATCACCATCCATGGTTGCAAGAGTCATGGCGCCGCCAGAAAATGTTTTTTTGACAACATACGGGCCTTCGTAATTAGGAGACCATTTGCCCCTAGAATCTGGTTGAAAAGACAAGATCTTTTTAAGCACGAGGTCGCCTTCTTGAAATTCACGAGGTCGAACCTTTTTGTTGAAGGCTTGTTTCATCCTTGCTTGGTATAACTGCCCATGGCATAGAGCAGTCATACGTTTTTCTTCGATTAGGTTCAATTGATCGTATCTGCTTTGACACCATTCAGCCTCTGATAACTTAGTCTCCATGAGGACTCTCATTGATGGGATTTCAACTTCTACGGGGAACACGACTTCCATGCCGTATACTAGAGAGAAAGGGGTTGCCCCTGTTGAAGTACGCACTGAAGTACGGTACCCATGTAAAGAAAATGGCAACATTTCATGCCAGTCTTTGTAATTGACGACCATTTTTTTGACGATTTTCTTAATGTTCTTGTTGGCGGCCTCGACGGCGCCATTCATTTTTGGTCTATAAGGAGAAGAGTTATGATGCTCAATCTTGAATTCCTCACACAATTCTTTCATCATTTTGTTGTTCAAGTTCGAACCATTATCAGTAATGATCTTGCTAGGAATACCATATCGGCAAATGATGTTATTCTTGATAAACCTCACAACCACTTGTCTTGTAACATTGGCGCAAGATGCTGCTTCGACCCATTTGGTGAAGTAATCAATTGCCACTAAGATGAAACGATGACCGTTTGAAGCTTTTGGTTCGATCATTCCAATCATGTCGATACCCCACATGGAGAAAGGCCACGGAGATGAGAGAACGTTGAGTAGAGTTGGTGGCACATGGATCTTATCTGCATAGATCTGGCACTTGTGACATCTCTTCACGTGTTTGTAACAGTCAGATTCCATTGTCAACCAATAGTATCCTGCTCTTAAGATCTTTTTGGACATTGCATGCCCATTTGAATGAGTTCCACAGGACCCTTCATGCACTTCATGCATTAACATGTCTGCTACGTGTCTATCCACGCATCTGAGCAAAACCATGTCGAAGTTTCTTTTGTATAGCACATCTCCGTTTAGGAAGAAACTGCCAGAAAGCCTCCTTAGATTTTTCTTATCTATGTTTGATGCCCCAAGCGGGTACTGTTGAGTTTGTAGGAAGCGTTTGATGTCGTGGAACCACGGTTTATCATCGATGACTGCTTCAGTGGAAAACACATAGGCAGGTCTTTCAAGGCGCATAATTCGGACTTTGGGCATATCATTCCAATGACTGACTTTGAACATGGAAGATAGAGTAGCCAAGGTGTCTGCCATTCGATTCTGATCTCGAGGTATGTGATGCAATTCAACTTTGTTGAAGAAAGTCAACAGACGTCTTGCATAATTTCTGTAAGGAATCAAACCAGGGTGGTAAGTTTCCCACTTGTCTTTGATCTGGTTGATCACGAGGGCTAAATCTCCATATATGTCGAGGATCTTGATCCTTAAGTCAATGGCTTCTTCGAGACCTATGATACAAGCTTCATATTCTGCGACGTTGTTGGTACCATCAAATAGCAATATGGCAGAGAACGGGATATGAGTACCCTTGGGAGTGATGATGACTGCCCCAATTCCATTGCCAAAAGCATTAACTGCTCCATCGAAAATTAGGCCCCATCTTGATCCAGGATCAGGACCTTCTTCTGGTAACGGTTCGTCACAATCTTTCATCTTTAAGTACATGACATCTTTATCAGGAAAGTCAAACTTGAAAGATTGATATTCATTAATTGGTTGATGTGCCAAGTGATCGGCGAGAATGCTTCCTTTGACGGCTTTTTGAGCACGGTATTCAATGTCATATTCAGATAGCAGCATTTGCCATCGGGCAATCCTTCCTGTTAAGGCAGGCTTTTCAAAGACGTACTTGATTGGATCCATCTTGGAGATTAACCAAGTAGTATTGTTGATCATGTATTGGCGGAGACGTTTTAAAGCCCAAGCCAAAGCACAACATGTTTTTTCGAGCATGGAGTAACGAGACTCAAAGTCTGTGAATTTCTTACTCAAGTAATAGATGGCATGCTCCTTCTTGCCGGTTTCATCTTGCTGTCCAAGCATACAACCCATGGATTCTTCCAACACAGTAAGGTACATGATTAGTGGTCTTCCTTCAAACGGAGGAATCAATATTGGTGGTTCTAACAGGTACTCTTTGATACTGTCGAACGCTTTCTGGCAATCTTCAGTCCATACAACCCCTTGATCTTTGCGGAGAAGCTTGAAAATTGGGCCACAAGTAGCGGTCATTTGAGAGATAAATCTGGAGATATAGTTCAATCGTCCGAGAAATCCTCTTACTTGCTTTTCAGTTTTTGGTGCAGGCATCTCTTGAATAGCTCTGACTTTGTCGGGATCTACTTCGATACCTCTTTGGCTGACAATGAAACCCAAGAGTTTTCCAGGTATAACCCCAAAAGTACATTTGTTAGGATTCAAGCGAAGCTGATATTTCCTTAGTCGTTGAAACAACTTCAAAAGGTATACAATATGTTCTTCTTCTGTGCTGGACTTGGCTATCATGTCCTCCACATAAACTTCAATTTCTTTATGCATCATGTCATGAAAGAGAGTAGTCATTGCCCTTTGGTAAGTTGCGCCTGCATTCTTTAATCCCAACGGCATTACTTTGTAGCAAAAGGTACCCCATGGGGTGATGAAAGATGTCTTCTCCATGTCTTCAGGAGCCATCTTGATCTGATTATAACCGGAGAATCCGTCCATAAAGGAAAAGACGTTGAACTTAGCAGTGTTATCGACAGCATGTCGATATGCGATGGAAAGTCATCTTTTGGACTGGCTTTTTCAAGTCACGGTAGTCAACACACATTCGGACTTTTCCATCTTTCTTCGGAACTGGAACTATGTTGGCCAACCATTGAGGATACTCTGAGGTGACAAGAAAACCTGCGTCGAGCTGTTTTTGAACTTCCACTTTGATCTTGTTAGCCATATCAGGGTGAGTCCTTCGCAATTTCTGCTTAACTGGCGGACATTCTGGCTTCAATGGCAAGTAATGCTGCACAATATTGGTATCCAACCCAGGCATGTCTTGGTAGGACCAAGCAAATACGTCAACATATTCTTTGAGAAGATCTATCAGCTTACTCTTGATATCAGTATCAAGCAGCGATCCAATGGTCACTTCTTTTTTGTCTTCTTCAGAACCCAAGTTGATCTTTTCTAAAGGCTCTTTGTGAGGCAGAATGGCTCTTTCCTCGTGCTTAAGTAATCGAGAGGTCTCGTCCAGGATCTCCTCTTCTTCCTCTTCTTCGGCTTCGAACACAGCAAACTCAAAGTTGGGAGAGGGCATAGGGTTATTGCATTCAATGGGTTTATTAATAGTTAATCTACACATATGATTTATGCTTGTTTCAGAAAAAACTGTGAATGCAATAGTGTATGCAGATTATTGAAAAAGTTTTTCTTTTGGTTTTTTAGGATTACCATTTCCAAAAAAAAGTAAAAATAAAACACATAATGTAGGGAATTCAAAATGACACTTTATTTATGATTCATTTTTTAAACAAAGCCCTAAACACAAACTCATTTGTCTTGGGCAGGACAAAGAGGGAAACTTTTGAAAACAAAGCCCTATACACAAACTTATTCGGGCAAAACATTTAAAAGCAAAGCGCTATAAAACATCTCTCTGCTTTGGGCCAGGCAGGAGGTCAAAATAACAGCGAGGTGATTACTTTGAGCGGCGAACAACATTCGGAACGTCGACAGCTTTCCAGTAGCAACGAACTCCTCTGTGTATTATGTATTCAGGAAAATTCTCCTCAGAATTATCTTCAGTATTGACATTGACCGCTGGTCGAGCAGGATTTGAAGACCCTGGTTTGTCAACCTAGTTCTTTGTAGAGTTGAAACGGTCTTCTTCTACTTCTTGAAGAGCATATGATGAGTCACAATCTTCAGAATTTTCAGGATGTAACTCCCAATCTTCAGGATGAAGAGACTCATTGTCAGAGACACTTTCCGAGTCAACTGCGGGACCATCTTCCCCTTCATCTTCAAAAATGGCATTTATGTGATAATAACCATCTTCAGGATTATAAATCTTGGTAGATGCGTTGAAGTCGAAATCTTCAGAAATTTCAGGCTGCTGAGAAAATTGAGAGGGCTGATAAGCCTCTTCTGGTTGACTATTATATTCAAAGGAATCTCCCCATCCCGTTGGTTGGATATCTTCAATCGCAATCTTTGAACTTTCAGGTGCAGTATATTTCACCATATAATCATATTTGCCACTTGGTTGTCCCAAGGTGTCCCAGATCTCTGTAGGAACAGGCTCAGTTTCTTTGCCTTTGGATTTTTCTAAAGGAGGATAGAACGGTGCATATTGTTCTTCCTGAGATATATATCCCGAGTCATTGAGATAACATTTCCATTCTTCTTCAGTATCAGGTAGGCCTTCTTCAATGCATTCTTCGATAAGGACATTAACCTCTTGAGGAATTGGGTTAAGGAACCCTCCACTAATGAATGTTTCTTTGATCGGACGAAGGGTTTCATCCTTCTTGGCGCAGTTTGAGAACATTGGTGAACTTCCGAGTCCTGCTCTGGTTTCATTCTTGGTAGGGATCACAACTTGCCCCCAGCCAGTGGTAGTTCCATCTTTCACCACTTTCACTGCCTCTTTGTAAGAAGAGATCGACGCTTTCTTTTTGGAAGATTCGTCTTCTAAAGAGAGACCTTGGAATTGCGTTCCTTCCACATTATCAGCACTGATGAAAGAGAAAGTGGATAAGTGGCTCACCATCAAGGCTTGTTCTCCACTTATTGTTACCAATTTTCCATTTGTTACAAATTTTAACTTTTGATGGAGCGTAGAAGTTACTGCCCCTGCTTCATGAATCCATGGTCGTCCCAACAGACAGCTATAAGCAGCTCGAATGTCCATGACCTGGAAGGTGATTTGAAATGTATGCGGACCAATTGTCATGGGAAGGTTGACTTCGCCGATAACATATTTTCGCGATCCATCAAATGCTTTGACAACTACACCACTGAACTTCATAGGCATTCATTGGTAAGACAAGCGAGCAAGAGTCGTCTTTGGCATCACATTTAAGGAAGATCCGGTGTCTACCAACACGTTGGACAAAGAGTCTGACTGACAGTTCATAGAAATGTGCAAAGCAAGATTATGATTTCTGCCCTCTTCGGGGAGTTCTTCATCACAGAAGCTTAAATTGTTGCAAGCTGTTATGTTGGCTATTATCCCATCAAAGTGGCCAACAGTCACATCATGATCTACAAAAGCCTGATCCAAGACTCTCATCAGGGCTTCCCCGTGGGCTTCAGAGTTTAAAAGCAATGAAAGTATTGAGATCTTTGAAGGAGTCTGCATAAGCTGATCCACAATTTCGTATTCGCTTCTTTTGATAAGCTTCAAAATTTCATCAAAGTCAAGATTGGCATTGGTTCCACTGGATTGGCCAACATCAATGTTTTTATTACTGATAGGAGTTTCCATAGGATTCCCCATTGGTGTATTGATAGGATTTTGTCCGGTTGCAGGAGCAACAGGCTGCTTTGGAGGTAGTGGAGTATACAAACGTCCACTTCTTGTTACGCGACTCACATCAGCAACGTTTACGACAGATGAAAGAGTAGGTAAAGGAACTTCTTGTCCATTCTTTATCATTGTTGCATTGTAGTTGTAGGGAACTGCCTTGTCAGAGTCATAAGGAACAGGTCCAGGTAGACAAATGATCAAAGGAGCAATAGGAACCTTTGGCTTGTTGTAGGTAACTTATATGCGCTCGGGCATGTTGAAATGAGGAACGATGACGTTAACTTTAGGCATTTCCGAGTTGATATCTGAGACTAAAAGCTCATGCGGATAACATCCTATCATGTTAACTTCATCTTCATTCCTATTTCTGTAGATCTGAATAGTACCATCATCTAGCAAAACTTGAAGATCTCTTCTCACAATCGAACATCCGTGAGGATCTACACAACATATGCTACAGGAACCGTAGTGATGCTGGCGAAAATTCTGCCCTTGACAGAGAGTGGCGTGCATTTGTACCAAATCTGCTCTTGAGAAATTGATATTATAGATTCGGTATGGACCAGGACATCCGTACACCATGTTTACAACCTACCCTTCATGATTGGGAAGCGGATTTGCTTGCACATTTGGATTCAGATTTCTGAAAGAGAGGAGATTAGATCTAACCAACCTCTGAACTTCATATTTCAAAGCTATGCAATGCTCAAGATCATGGCCAGGTGCTCCTTGATGATAAGGGCATGAGACCTCAGCTTTGTACCACCATGGGAGTTTCTCAGGTACCGGGGGTGGTGCTTTAGTTTGAACAAGACCTCTTTCAATCAAGTAAGGGTACAATTCTGTGTAGGTCATTGGAATCGGATCGAACTGTGGAGATCTTTGCACACGATTCTGATTGTTGTTAAACTGTTGAGCCTGTTTTCGAGGCTGTTGTTGTTGAAACTGCGGGGTAAATCCCGGATTTGGTACTGAATTAACGACCGACGCAATGGCAGCAATCTGTTGTTGACGATTGACGTTTCCTCTTGGCTTTCCTTGGGATACCATGTCAACACTTTGTTCTTTCTTCTTTTTGAAACCACTTCTGAACTTTTTGGTTCCGCTTGAAGATCCACCTTCTTTAGTTAGACTTCCGGTTCTGACTCCTTCTTCTAGACGCATCCCCATGTTTACCATTTCGGTGAAATCACTTGGGGCACTAGCAATCATGCGTTCATAATAAAATGGGCCAAGAGTATTCAAGAAGATCTTTGTCATCTCTTTCTCTTTTAACGGTGGATTAATCTGAGCAGCAGTTTCTCTCCATAGTTGGGCATATTCTTTGAAAGCTTCATGGTCTTTCTGAGCCATGGATCGGAGCTGATCTCTGTCTGGAGCCATATCCGAGTTGTATTTGTATTGTCGGACAAAGGCCTCACCTAGGTCATTGAAAGTCCGAATGTTGGTGCGTTCCAAACCTGTGTGCCACTTCAGTGCGGCACCAGTCAAACTGTCTTGAAAGTAATGGATGAGAAACTGATGATTATCTGCATAAGTAGACATCTTTCTAGCATACATTACAAGATGGCTTTGCGGACAAGAACTACCTTTGTACTTCTCAAAGTCAGGGACCTTGAATTTAGCTGGTATTTGTACACTAGGAACTGTTGCACCCCAAAATTTGCCCATCTTAATTTTTATTCTAACTGGCTTAAAGTTTCACATTCATCTGCACTTTTCATTAGGTCATCAGCATATCATACATTCATTAAACCATCGCGAACTCGGGAGATTAATGTACGTAATATCAATTAAGGGTTCATCATGATCAAAAGGTGTTTGCTTGTCATTTTTATGCGAGTAAACGGAGAAAATTTAAGTGAGACTGGATTCGTTATGGTGAATTATTCAGGTCAAGATGTTCTTCTACGCATCAAAGAAGCTCTCAAAATATTTTGATCGCTTGAAGCGCAAATTACTTATGATTTGGGAAGTAAAGACAAAACGTTCATTAACTTAAGGATTGGAATTCATTGGTGCATGCGAGATCGGAAAGGCCATATGAGTACTTGAAATATAAGATACTAATTTAAAACGTTTGTCATGGTACGGGGTTGTAGTTCATGGGTTTTCTTTTGGTACCAAAGATTTCAAACTCACTTTTGAGCATTATTCAATATTGGTTCAAGAAGCTTCGTGTACATAGTTCGTTTCAAATTCAAATTGGAAGAGAAAGTTAGAATTTACATCTACGTTGACAAGAGAAGAACACTTTGTTCATGAATGTCTACAAAAAAATCTAAAATTATGTTATACAAGAAGTTATTACAAGGGGATCTCATATTAGAATTCCATTACATGCCATATTACAAAAAAAGGGGAATCTATGTCCAATTGCACATTACACTATCCCGATACAGGAGTTGTTCTAAACTTATTCTTGTAGGGAAGCCACGATTCCATTCTTGTCTCATCTTCAAGCTTGCCAACTTCAAATCATCACCCTATGCCCTCCATGTGGGATCCATGTTTAAAACCTTGTTCAAAGCTTGTCATACTCAGGTTGTAAATCTACAAATTCAAACCACATAAAAGTCATACTGTGTCTATATATAAGTCAAGTCAAACCAATCAAAAAAACCTCAAGCGGATTAATACCTCAGCATAATGTTTCATAAACCGAATTACCATATACACAATCCAAACTCAGCCCTGTATTACTGCAAGAAAAAGTCACTAACAGCCCCTCGATACGCCTTCAAACCATGTCTTTGCTAGCATTAATTATGGCCTGCATATCCATTCAAACCTGCATTATCATCAAACAAATAAAAACCATTTCCAGAAATATGCCTTCATATAGATTTGCATACATAAACCTCACCACATGTTAACTCTCCCATTCCTAACAACCTCTAACCCAAACTAACTGAACCACTAACAGTTACAAACCTCCAACTGTCAAATACTTTTACTAACTAAACAGTTTTTACAATTTTACTAATTGGGTTAACTCTTCACTAACCTAAACATACTAACAGTTTTACTACTAATATCTAACTACTAGTTTATTAACCGTTTTTTGACACACTAACAGTTCTGAATCACTTCTTTGGCTTGTAATTAACAATTTCTTAACCACTTTCTAATTGCTAATAGTCCTGTTTAACTAACCTACTAACATAAGTATCCCCAATTAATTACTAACTGTTTTACTAACAATCTCACAACTGACTTTTCTACTTGATTCAAACTTTCTGACTTAACATAGCAACACATGCTAACAGAATTCTCAACTAACATTTACCATTCTTATAAGATAACTAACTCATAACTGTCAAAAACCAATTAGTAACTGTCATAACCAACTACCTCTAACAAACCTAACAACCACATAACAGAATCCAACCACACGTAACTAACTTCCCAAACTGACTCAAACTACCTGAAATCAATCTTCAATCTCCACCCTCGATTTTGTAACTAACCCCCTCCAATCTAACAGCAAAAACTCACTCTGTAACTAACTTCTCTTCCCTCCACTTCTATAAATTCAAAGCTCCCTTCATCATTCGGCTTCTTCCATTCCTCTCCACCACTTCTTCACCATTGTTCACAGAGATTCATCTTCATCCCTTCTCTCTCTCTCTCTCCCTCAATCACATTCTTCACCCACACTCAAAGCTCTCACCGTCAACCTCCATTAAAGCTTCTCATCGAAGCTTTAATGGAACGAGCTTAGCTTCCATCTTTCAACACTCAAACGCTCTGCAACTACAATAATCTCACGCACTCTCAACAACGACAATCACGAAAACGCAGAAATCCAGAAAAAGAATAGTAGAAGAAGAAGATATCGCAAGCAAGAACAAAGAGAAGGCGTGGAAATCTAAAGAATCACCTGAAGAATTTGTCAAGTTCCTCAACTGCGTTTATTTCGCACAGTGAAGAGCTTTGGATTCTCTCCTCCGGTTTTCCTCAACGATTGTCGCCATCTTCGTCATCCAGGTAAGTCTTCGAATCGACTCCTCCTTCTTCATCTCTTGCTGTTCTTGATGTTGTGGTGTGGTATGAGCATCTCCGAGTCTTCCTCCCATGATCTTGACTTAGGATTTGTAGCTATTGGTGTTTATTTGGTTTTCTCTTCGGATTTAGGGTTTGCGATCTATTCAGATTAGGGAGATAGAGTGAGGTTACGAGGAAATTAAGGTCATAGATGAGAGTGGGAGGCGAAATAAGTGAAGATAGAGGCTTCGATTACTGCTGTCGGTCGGGCTCCGCCGTCTCCGGCGCGGCGGAGCGATTTCCGGCGACTGTTTTGAGTGAGAGAGACGAGAAAGATACGAATAGAGAGTGTCTAGTCTGAGAATGTGAAACGGCGCAAACAAACCCTAAATTCCCCTTTTTTCAATTTTATCAGTTAATTATATTTTACATAAAGTTTGGTGTTAAGTTGGTAACGTATAATCATGCTAACTAATGTGTTAATGTAACATAAGTATGCACCTAAGTAACAATAATTGAATCAACGTTAAAATCTGAGTAATGATATCAACTGGATCAACACAAGAGCCTCTTTGGGCCTATTACGAAATTGCTTACATCCACCCCTCTGAGCCCATAATTCTTCTGACAAAAATCTGTGAACAAAAAAAACATCCTTTGGGCTGGGCCCTGCGCCCTGCTGCTAATCACACCCAGTAATTCAGATTACACCCCCTGGCTCTATTTAAAATTGCTAGAATTTTAAGCCTTTTTACTTAGTTTTTTCCTACTTCCTTTTAGGCAATAAAAATACTAATTTTCTACCATCATTTTAGACCTTTAATACACATTTTTGACATAGAAAATAATCACTAAAAAATATTAGTTTAGGCTTGTATTTTAATTCTTTTGCTTGATTAGAATTCTTGTTCTTTGTCATATAAAAATCAATAAAAATAATAGTCCTTTAATTCACTTTTGGTACTATATTTTGCATCATTTGCTTCCATGTTTTGTACCATATTTCAAGTCTTTCTTTTTGTCATTTTTGCACTATTTTGTATCATTGTTTACTTGTAATTTTTACTTGTAATTTTGATCTTTGCTTGTGCGTGTAATCTCATTCCTTTAGATTTAGGACCTATAATCTCCATAACTATTAGGTTTAGTCTTTTTTTCCTTAAATTCCTAACTTTAGGTAGAGACCATGACAACATTAGGACTTAGAAGTTCCCATCATGACATTAGGCTATTTATTCATTTTAGGCTAGTTTTCTTCTTTTTCTTTTCAACTTTAAAACATTAACAAATGGAGATACGAATCACATTAAGAAAGTGATAGAGAAATGAGTGGGATTCATTCCCTAATCTGTTTCTCAATCACTTAGTGGCATAGAAATGAGTGGGATTCATTCCCTAATCTATTTCTCGGCCACTACTTAATGGGAGAGAAATGAGTGGGATTCATTCCCTAATCTGTTTCTCGAACATTAACTAATGGGGTAGAAGTGAGTGGGATTCATTCCCTAATCTGCTTCTCGAACATTACATAATGGGATAGAAGTGAGTGGGATCCATTCCCTAATCTGCTTCTCGATCATTATGCATTTTTATGTGATTCGAATCGCGAAGTAAATTCCCTTAAAAATCACCAATCAAAAAACATTTAAAATACTTAATAAAGGCTCAGACCTAAACAAAGTAATGAAGTGGTGCGAAGCCTTGTATTGGGTTTTGTTCATCATGAAGTTACATAAAAAACACAAACCAATTTTCTCTCTTCTCTCTTGCCTCCGAGGCATTCTTTCTCTTGCCTTCAGGGCATTTCTTTCTCCTAATCGGACACGTTATTTCCGCTCCATTCCCAGCTTAAGACTCCAGAGGTCGAGCAGCGGAGTGCGAATGTAACTTCGTCCACTAAAAAACACAAAAACAAACAAAAACTAAAGAGCTGAACTATGGCGCTCTGATTCCTGAAAAGGATACGTAGGCATTAGGTCGCGGGGCCTAAGCGAGCACAATTATTTATAAACCTTATTTTCCCCGTGTTTCTTTTCGTTCATTTGCATGCATTCCCTTAGTAATTAAGCTTTAGATTTATACACCCTTAGAATAGAACAAACATAAGTGGATCCTGTGGAGTACCACAGACGTGAGGGGTGCTAATACCTTCCCCTTGCGTAACCGACTTCTTACCCGATCTTTGGTCGCAAGACCTTTTCTTATCCTTTCTTTATTCCAGGTTTTCTGATATTCCTTTCCCTTATGGGATAAATATATTGGTGGCGACTCTGTTCACATTTCGCGAGCGTGCGACAGCTGGCGACTCTGCTGGGGATGTGATAGACCTGTGCTGGTCCATTCTTAGCGAGTCGATCCTAGCTTGTGTTTGTTTTCTTTTCTTTGGGTGTTTATTTATGGCTTTATTGCTTTATTAATTTATTGCTTTATTGCTTTATTTCTTTATGCATCGCATTTTATTTTCATATACTATGATTATTATTCTGCTGTCTGTTGGGATGGGATGTTACTGATTTGAGGTAAAAGGCCCAATACCCAGGCCAGAGTGATACTTAGGCTACCTAGGATAGAGTGGATAGTCATGACGCCAACAGAATGTCAGGTTCTGTTGATTGCGATCATGAGACCCACGACCAGTTGAGGTTCAAATGGGATACCATTGTTGGCATGTATTTGCAACAATGATGGTGTTTCAGGAGAACTGTTAACGCTGGAGACCTTTTAAGCTACCTTATACTAGACCATACCTGTGAAAGGGGTTGGGAAATTTTGTTTTGCAGGGAAACATGCCTCCATCCTACCCTATGCCATTCAGACTATCTATCATAATCAACGTCGAACCTCCGAATCTGGAAGGTTTGACCTTATATGACTTATGCAAAGGTTATCTATCAGAATCAACGTCGAACCTTTGAATCTGGAGGGTTCGACCATCTTTGACTTATGCACGAGCTATTTATCCAGAAAGCAACGTCGAACCTCTGAATCTGGAGGGTTCGACCATATCTTATTGGCCATGAGAAGCTGTTGTCCAAGAGGCCTTGATCCTTGATCCGATTTATGTTGCATTTGCATCATCATTGACATTTTTGCATTCATGCACGTGCATCCATGGTTACCAAGACTCTTACCACTCTTCCTCTCCATCAGATCAGTCAAGACGATTCCTCCACACCGATATCTGACAAGAGCTCACAGAAGAAGAATCATGGAGAACTATGAGCAAGATCAAGCTGCCATTAGAGAAGAGATGGATCAAATGAAAGGCAAGGTTGATGCTATTTTGGAAGCCCTCCAAGCTTTGAGAAATGAAAGGGTTCCTGTTGTGCAAGAGATTCCTGTTGTTGCTAATCAACTTGTTGCTAGTCAACCTGATGTCATTCCACCTTCTTCTACTCCACTTGAGTTCCAACCAAGGACTAATGCTACTCTTGGGATGCCATTTAGCTTCATGACTGCTGATACTCTTGGAGCTTTAAACCAAGGAGGATCCATGCCCATAACTTCTGGAGTGCCAACTATGACTGGGCCTGTTTTCCCATTTCCTACTCCACCTCCTCATACAGAGATTCCTTATCCTGCTTTCTGTGGTCCTCAATTTGCCAATCCAGAAATGCATCCAATACCAACTGCTGAAAGAGCTCAACCCGTTGAGAGATCTGCTGAGAAGTATCAAGTTCTTGAGGAAAGGATTCGAGCTATTGAAGGTTTTAGTGCCTATGGAATGGATGCTGAAGAGATGTGCCTAGTTCCTAATCTGGTTATTCCGCCCAAGTTCAAGACTCCTGACTTTCAGAAGTACAAGGGTTTAAGTTGTCCAAAGAGCCATATCATCATGTACTGTCGCAAGATGGCTTCTCACATCCACAATGACTCATTGCTCATCCATTGCTTTCAAGATAGCTTGTCTGGGGCATCTTTGAACTGGTATATGAACCTGGAGCGCAATAGGATCCGATCTTGGAAGGATTTGTCTGATGCCTTTCTCAAGCAATATCAATACAACATTGACATGGCGCCGACTAGGTTGCAACTACAGAATCAGGTGCAAAGGACCAATGAGACATTCAAAGAATATGCCCAAAGGTGGAGAGAAATGGCTGCTCAGGTTAATCCACCACTTTCTGAATCCGAACTGGTTGATATGTTTATGAACACTCTTCAAGGGCATTACTATGAAAGAATGGTGGGTAGTGTTTCTTCTGGTTTCTCCGATCTAGTCAGGATTGGTGAAAGAATTGAGAATGGCTTGAAAATTGGTAAGATCCAGAATCCCGCCAATGCTGCTGCTGCAAGTCAATATGGGTACAAGAAGCCTCAGGGTAATTTCATCAAGAAGAAAGAAGGCGAGACTAGTGCTGTTTCTACTCAAGATCAAGCTCCTTGCTATCAAGTGAACGCCACCGCTCCTCAAGCTTATGTGGCACCTGTTGGTCAACAACCTTGGGTTCCTTACCAACAATATGTCCAACAACAACAACAAGGTTTCCAACAACAAGGTTATCAACAAAGACAAGGTCAACAGAGGCAGAATAGGCCAAAAAGGGTGTATGATCGTGTACCAATGACTTATAGCCAAGTTCTCGCTGCCTTGCTTGACCGCAAACTGATTCAATTAGCGGAAGCTAGGCCTCCTCCTGACCCCCTCCCTCCAAACTACAAGATTAATGCCAAGTGTGAATTCCACTCAGGAGGATCTGGTCACACCACTTGAGAATGCAGAGTTCTCAAAGACAAAGTTCAGGATCTGCTTGATGCAAAAGAGATTGAGTTTACACCTGTGGCACCTAATGTGATCAATAATCCCATGCCACCTCACAATGGAGCTTCCACCAGTGGACCATGAAGACTTTATGTTTGTCAGAGAACATTTCATTTGCATTAGAATAAGGCCAAGCTTGCCATTGTATAGATTTCTTTAGTATTTTCAATTGTATTGCTTTTGTTGTTATCAAGTACTTCTCATTGTAAGAAACCCATTCTGTTTGAATAAATAAAAATAATGCAATATACATGTTTTTCTCAAATCATTTCATCTTTGTCATTATGTTCATTGATACTTCACTCATTTGTCTTAAGCAACTAAAAAAGGAGAATGATGAAAATAAAAAATACATGCACTACTAACCATATGCTTTTGGAACAAAGATCCTGCTGACGATGTACAGGCATTGTTTCAATTCCTAAACACCGGTGTTATAAGGGAGTGAAACCCTCGTCAACCCATTTGAGCCTAAGGCGTAGTAGTTTCTTTTTCAAAAATACAAAACCCTCAATCTTAACCAGGGGCAGGGTAGTCTTCAGTTAGTGCGACCGAGCGCTCAACTTTCAGGTATTCCATCAGAGGATCAATCATATCTCAGATCTCACAACAAAAAAAGGAAGCGCACAATCCACAATGGATGTCTCTCATCCACTAAGAAGAAGGCAGTCACAACCTTTTCGTCAAGTCAATCAACAAAATCATACAACTTGTTCCCGAACGAAAAAAAAAAGAGAATGAAAAGAAAGTTATGAATCATGATAAAAAAAAAGAAACAATAGCCCGCTAAGTCAAAAGAAAAAAAAAACTTTGAAGCAATTGACTTAGGCAAAAATTAGGGCATATCCCGCTGGACAACAAAAACCAAAATCAAAAGAAACTTTCTGTCCAGGAAAAAGTTAGGGAAAGCAAAAGAAAAGAACAAGAACAAAAATCCTCCAAGGGACAAGTTGTTATAATCATCAACGAAAGCACCAAAGGGTGACTGCCACCTCCATCAAAACCATAAAGGATCCTCATCCATCGCAATCCTTCCTGAAAGGTGAATACTCGTGTCGAACTAGCTGAACATAGGACTGGAGGACATCACGAAGAAGGGGTGGGTTAAGTAGAACTTGAGCCTTTATCCTTTGTTTCTTAAACCGTGAACCCGGCCACGTTACGACCCTCAAAAGTCCTAATTGAAGCAGGGTTCGTTCTGAAAGCATACAAACTGTGAAATCATGTCAAAACTGACTCCTAATGTTGCTGTGTCATTTGTGTTAGTATCAGTACAACATTTTGACAAATAAAAACTTTTACTTTGAGATTAACATGTGCATTGCATTCTCATTATCTTTCCAAAACAGAATTGTCTCTAAACTTGAAAGTAAGTACTTGATACCAAGGAAAGTTCAACATTGAAATTCCATCGAGTAGTCTTACAAAGGCAAAGGTTGGTCATCCACAAAGCAAATATTTGAAGCATCCATTTGGTGGAAGAATTCCTTTCAATCTGGGGCATTCATACCATGATCAACACTGGGGCAGACCATTGCAAATCTCCATGATTCAAGTGCATCAAAGTTCTATCTCAAGAGATCTTACAAGCTGGGGCAAGCTAGCAACAATTCATTTCTTCATCCTCAATCAAGTGTCAGATATCGAGATAGGTGTCGAGGAGTCAAATCAAACACCTCACCTTCACAAATTCTATCCTTCAAGCAATGACCTTTCCACAAAGGCATCCTCCATCCACTCCTTGTATCTTGGAAACAATCATTTCATTCATAATCATACATACATCATGCATATCATTGCATTTTCATAATCATTTCTCCTGCATGATCCAATCATCAGCCAATCAAGGGCATCCACCCCACCTTGATTCTCAAACAGAGTTTCAGAACTCCACCTAACCTATTCCACGCAAAGCAGAAACCCTGAACAATCCATCAGTACACTGCATATAGAAATCATTGCATCGCATCTTCAGAAGTGCATAAAATAAACCAAACATTTGCATGTGAAGCATAAGCCAAGTTACTCATCAGATGAGGTCCCTACAAAGTATTCAAGTTGATATTCCACTAGATCGCTCAGAGTTACCATTGTGGTGTCATCTTCCAAAGTCAACCATGTTCATCTTTATTCAACCCAGAGTTGATGTTTTTGTGTTCAACCCAGAGTTGATTTCCTTTCATCTTTTAACCCCGAGTTAATTATCTTTCCCACTCAACCCAGAGTTGACGGTTACCTTTTCTTCTTTTCCCACTCAACCCAGAGTTGACGGTTATCCTTGTTTCTCTTTCCCACTCAACCCAGAGTTGACGGTTATCTTTTATTCAACCCAGAGTTGATCCTTGTCTTTCTTTCCCACTCAACCCAGAGTTGACGGTTATCTTTTATTCAACCCAGAGTTGATCCTTGTCTTTCTTTCCCACTCAACCCAGAGTTGACGGTTATCTTTTATTCAACCCAGAGTTGATCCTTGTCTTTCTTTCCCACTCAACCCAGAGTTGACGGTTATCATTTATTATTTCTCTCAACCCAGAGTTGACGGTTATCTCTTGTCTTACCCACTCAACCAAGAGTTGACGTTTATTTCTGATTGTTCATCTTTTCTCTTTCAACCCATAGTTGTTATCTAATTCCTTGTTCAACCCAGAGTTGATTTCCTTGCCTTCTTTTTCAACCCAGAGTTGATGCCTACATCCTGTCCCCCTAATACTGATTTCCCTTTCCATTTTCAATCTAGAATTGATGTTCACCTCTTATCCAACCCAGAGTTGACTTCCCTTCCTTCTTCGACCCAGAGTCGACCCAGTTTTCTTCTTCAACCCAGAGTTGAGTTCTATTTCATTTCTAACCCAGAGTTAATTTGTTCAATCCAGAGTTGATACAACCTTCCTCAGTGGAGTTGACATCATTTCTTCCCCAGTGGATCATATCTCTCATAAGGCAAATTTTCAGGTTCACTTAGTATTTAATCTTCTTCCACCGTTAATGCGCGAAAGGCTAGCGCCAACCTCTTCTTCAGGTTTAAGATGATTAAATAGGGGCAACTGTTGCACCACAAAATTTGCCCATCTTAATTTTTATTCTAACTGGCTTAAAGTTTCACATTCATCTGCACTTTTCATTAGGTCATCAGCATATCATACATTCATTAAACCATCGCGAACTCGGGAGATTAATGTACGTAATATCAATTAAGGGTTCATCATGATCAAAAGGTGTTTGCTTGTCATTTTTATGCGAGTAAACGGAGAAACTTTAAGTGAGACTGGATTCGTTATGGTGAATTATTCAGGTCAAGATGTTCTTCTACGCATCAAAGAAGCTCTCAAAATATTTTGATCGCTTGAAGCGCAAATTACTTATGATTTGGGAAGTAAAGACAAAACGTTCATTAACTTAAGGATTGGAATTCATTGGTGCATGCGAGATCGGAAAGGCCATATGAGTACTTGAAATATAAGATACTAATTTAAAACGTTTGTCATGGTACGGGGTTGTAGTTCATGGGTTTTCTTTTGGTACCAAAGATTTCAAACTCACTTTTGAGCATTATTCAATATTGGTTCAAGAAGCTTCGTGTACATAGTTCGTTTCAAATTCAAATTGGAAGAGAAAGTTAGAATTTACATCTACGTTGACAAGAGAAGAACACTTTGTTCATGAATGTCTACAAAAAAATCTAAAATTATGTTATACAAGAAGTTATTACAAGGGGATCTCATATTAGAATTCCATTACATGCCATATTACAAAAAAAGGGGAATCTATGTCCAATTGCACATTACACTATCCCGATACAGGAGTTGTTCTAAACTTATTCTTGTAGGGAAGCCACGATTCCATTCTTGTCTCATCTTCAAGCTTGCCAACTTCAAATCATCACCCTATGCCCTCCATGTGGGATCCATGTTTAAAACCTTGTTCAAAGCTTGTCATACTCAGGTTGTAAATCTACAAATTCAAACCACATAAAAGTCATACTGTGTCTATATATAAGTCAAGTCAAACCAATCAAAAAAACCTCAAGCGGATTAATACCTCAGCATAATGTTTCATAAACCGAATTACCATATACACAATCCAAACTCAGCCCTGTATTACTGCAAGAAAAAGTCACTAACAGCCCCTCGATACGCCTTCAAACCATGTCTTTGCTAGCATTAATTATGGCCTGCATATCCATTCAAACCTGCATTATCATCAAACAAATAAAAACCAGTTCCAGAAATATGCCTTCATATAGATTTGCATACATAAACCTCACCACATGTTAACTCTCCCATTCCTAACAACCTCTAACCCAAACTAACTGAACCACTAACAGTTACAAACCTCCAACTGTCAAATACTTTTACTAACTAAACAGTTTTTA
The DNA here is from genome assembly GCF_029867415.1 of Vicia villosa. NCBI lineage: Eukaryota > Viridiplantae > Streptophyta > Magnoliopsida > Fabales > Fabaceae > Vicia > Vicia villosa. The sequence goes on from NC_081186.1 coordinate 38,599,679, forward strand.
CAATTTTACTAATTGGGTTAACTCTTCACTAACCTAAACATACTAACAGTTTTACTACTAATATCTAACTACTAGTTTATTAACCGTTTTTTGACACACTAACAGTTCTGAATCACTTCTTTGGCTTGTAATTAACAATTTCTTAACCACTTTCTAATTGCTAATAGTCCTGTTTAACTAACCTACTAACATAAGTATCCCCAATTAATTACTAACTGTTTTACTAACAATCTCACAACTGACTTTTCTACTTGATTCAAACTTTCTGACTTAACATAGCAACACATGCTAACAGAATTCTCAACTAACATTTACCATTCTTATAAGATAACTAACTCATAACTGTCAAAAACCAATTAGTAACTGTCATAACCAACTACCTCTAACAAACCTAACAACCACATAACAGAATCCAACCACACGTAACTAACTTCCCAAACTGACTCAAACTACCTGAAATCAATCTTCAATCTCCACCCTCGATTTTGTAACTAACCCCCTCCAATCTAACAGCAAAAACTCACTCTGTAACTAACTTCTCTTCCCTCCACTTCTATAAATTCAAAGCTCCCTTCATCATTCGGCTTCTTCCATTCCTCTCCACCACTTCTTCACCATTGTTCACAGAGATTCATCTTCATCCCTTCTCTCTCTCTCTCCCTCAATCACATTCTTCACCCACACTCAAAGCTCTCACCGTCAACCTCCATTAAAGCTTCTCATTGAAGCTTTAATGGAACGAGCTTAGCTTCCATCTTTCAACACTCAAACGCTCTGCAACTACAATAATCTCACGCACTCTCAACAACGACAATCACGAAAACGCAGAAATCCACAAAAAGAATAGTAGAAGAAGAAGATATCGCAAGCAAGAACAAAGAGAAGGCGTGGAAATCTAAAGAATCACCTGAAGAATTTGTCAAGTTCCTCAACTGCGTTTATTTCGCACAGTGAAGAGCTTTGGATTCTCTCCTCCGGTTTTCCTCAACGATTGTCGCCATCTTCGTCATCCAGGTAAGTCTTCGAATCGACTCCTCCTTCTTCATCTCTTGCTGTTCTTGATGTTGTGGTGTGGTATGAGCATCTCCGAGTCTTCCTCCCATGATCTTGACTTAGGATTTGTAGCTATTGGTGTTTATTTGGTTTTCTCTTCGGATTTAGGGTTTGCGATCTATTCAGATTAGGGAGATAGAGTGAGGTTACGAGGAAATTAAGGTCATAGATGAGAGTGGGAGGCGAAATAAGTGAAGATAGAGGCTTCGATTACTGCTGTCGGTCGGGCTCCGCCGTCTCCGGCGCGGCGGAGCGATTTCCGGCGACTGTTTTGAGTGAGAGAGACGAGAGAGATACGAATAGAGAGTGTCTAGTCTGAGAATGTGAAACGGCGCAAACAAACCCTAAATTCCCCTTTTTTCAATTTTATCAGTTAATTATATTTTACATAAAGTTTGGTGTTAAGTTGGTAACGTATAATCATGCTAACTAATGTGTTAATGTAACATAAGTATGCACCTAAGTAACAATAATTGAATCAACGTTAAAATCTGAGTAATGATATCAACTGGATCAACACAAGAGCCTCTTTGGGCCTATTACGAAATTGCTTACATCCACCCCTCTGAGCCCATAATTCTTCTGGCAAAAATCTGTGAACAAAAAAAACATCCTTTGGGCTGGGCCCTGCGCCCTGCTGCTAATCACACCCAGTAATTCAGATTACACCCCCTGGCTCTATTTAAAATTGCTAGAATTTTAAGCCTTTTTACTTAGTTTTTTCCTACTTCCTTTTAGGCAATAAAAATACTAATTTTCTACCATCATTTTAGACCTTTAATACACATTTTTGACATAGAAAATAATCACTAAAAAATATTAGTTTAGGCTTGTATTTTAATTCTTTTGCTTGATTAGAATTCTTGTTCTTTGTCATATAAAAATCAATAAAAATAATAGTCCTTTAATTCACTTTTGGTACTATATTTTGCATCATTTGCTTCCATGTTTTGTACCATATTTCAAGTCTTTCTTTTAGTCATTTTTGCACTATTTTGTATCATTGTTTACTTGTAATTTTTACTTGTAATTTTGATCTTTGCTTGTGCGTGTAATCTCATTCCTTTAGATTTAGGACCTATAATCTCCATAACTATTAGGTTTAGTCTTTTTTCCTTAAATTCCTAACTTTAAGTAGAGACCATGACAACATTAGGACTTAGAAGTTCCCATCATGACATTAGGCTATTTATTCATTTTAGGCTAGTTTTCTTCTTTTTCTTTTCAACTTTAAAACATTAACAAATGGAGATACGAATCACATTAAGAAAGTGATAGAGAAATGAGTGGGATTCATTCCCTAATCTGTTTCTCAATCACTTAGTGGCATAGAAATGAGTGGGATTCATTCCCTAATCTGTTTCTCGGCCACTACTTAATGGGAGAGAAATGAGTGGGATTCATTCCCTAATTTGTTTCTCGAACATTAACTAATGGGGTAGAAGTGAGTGGGATTCATTCCCTAATCTGCTTCTCGAACATTACATAATGGGATAGAAGTGAGTGGGATCCATTCCCTAATCTGCTTCTCGATCATTATGCATTTTTATGTGATTCAAATCGCGAAGTAAATTCCCTTAAAAATCACCAATCAAAAAACATTTAAAATACTTAATAAAGGCTCAGACCTAAACAAAGTAATGAAGTGGTGTGAAGCCTTGTATTGGGTTTTGTTCATCATGAAGTTACATAAAAAACACAAACCAATTTTCTCTCTTCTCTCTTGCCTCCAAGGCATTCTTTCTCTTGCCTTCAGGGCATTTCTTTCTCCTAATCGGACACGTTATTTCCGCTCCATTCCCAGCTTAAGACTCCAGAGGTCGAGCAGCGGAGTGCGAATGTAACTTCGTCCACTAAAAAACACAAAAACAAACAAAAACTAAAGAGCCGAACTACGGCGCTCTGATTCCTGAAAAGGATACGTAGGCATTAGGTCGCGGGGCCTAAGCGAGCACAATTATTTATAAACCTTATTTTCCCCGTGTTTCTTTTCGTTCATTTGCATGCATTCCCTTAGTAATTAAGCTTTAGATTTATACACCCTTAGAATAGAACAAACATAAGTGGATCCTGTGGAGTACCACAGACGTGAGGGGTGCTAATACCTTCCCCTTGCGTAACCGACTTCTTACCCGATCTTTGGTCGCAAGACCTTTTCTTATCCTTTCTTTATTCCAGGTTTTCTGATATTCCTTTCCCTTATGGGATAAATATATTGGTGGCGACTCTGTTCACATTTCGCGAGCGTGCGACAGGAACCAAGCAGAGTTCCTGGGCGTTCTTTCCAAACAAATCTTTCCCACGAATAGCCTTGACTTCCAGTTGAATCTTGTTGAACTATTCTTGGAGATCCTCCACAAGGTTACGCTGATTTGTGCTATCATCTTGATCATGATAAATCTCATTGCCACCATAAGGAACTGTGTGAACCGTAAGGGTCGGAACTGTCATAGTGGGTTGAGAAAGTGCCATAGTGATTTGGGAAAAAGTTACCCCTAGATGTGGAGTGAACACTGAACCCTGTGTAGCAGGTGCTTTAGTTGTGGCTATTTGAACCCCAGAGAAATTATGGCGGAAACCTGCACCAAAGCTGAAAGGCGTGCCCCAACCTTCTGGCATGGAGAAAGATGGAATGCTGAATGCAACTGTAGAAACGGGAGTAGTGGTCTCGGATATCACCGTTGCTTGACTGTTGGGTGGTGGCTGCTGATTTTGTGCGGCCATTAAAGAGTCAACTAGAGTAGTGAGACTTTCCAATTTTTCCTGAAGGGTGGTCACTGTACCACGGAGCTCAATATTCTCTTGTTCGGAGTGTTCCATTACTCTTCTTTTATTTGAACGAGTATTGTATCTGTGATCTGATTGCGAGCGCGGTCGGGAAACTTTAAGACGCGACAGCTTGACGATCTATTGGAGAAAGATCAAAAAGATAAGACTCTATACAACAGACTCGATATGCAGAATGATGTATGCAAAAAGAAGTTTATGATTTTTTCCAAAAATTTTAAAGATTATTTCCTTGCAAACATATGAACACAAACTATTATTTTATTGAAATAATGGGAAATGTTACAACATTGGAGCGTAACTCCTTACAGAAGCAAATGATAAATAAAAAGCTAAACAAATCCTAAACATCCTCATCGGACGAAGAACCAAATGCGTTATGCAGCTTGAGCTTCATGATTTCTTTCCCATAATAAGCTTTCAACTCGGCCTTTTCGGTCCTCAAATTGTTAACAACATTCTTCCAATCGTCAGGCATTGGAGCGTTGCTTGTTGAGCCTTCAAGATTTCTCTTGCTTTCTTTGATGTACCTTCTAATTGCAGCGTCTTTCCGACGGATCTTCTCATATTTACTCATGAGCCATCCATCTTGATAATAGAGAGTTTCTTCGTGATCTTTCACCTATTTCTTCAACTTTCTGTTTTCCACATTAGTTTTACGAAACTTTTCTTCCCAAGCGTCTTTTTCTAACTTCATCTTAGCCAAAGTCTCTTGGTATTCTTCTATAGTGCCAATGGGAATATTAGGTAGTTGAGATACCACAGGGAACATGGGTTTTTCATAATCATAAGGCATTTGAAACTCCCTTGCTCTTTTCTTCATCCAACAGGTGTAGGCGTCCGTAGCAATGCAGTTCCTTATCCTACCTTTTTCTTTTCTTCGGACGTCGTACCAAGCTCTTACCATTCTTGTCTTCAACCCTTGAGGATCCTCCCCTTCTTGGTAGAAGTAACATTCCACAGCAAGACCAACGGGTTTAGCTGAATTTGCGTACCCGAGTTTTTGTCGGGTTAGGACCGGATTGTAGTTAATTCCTCCTTGTGTACCAATGAGGGGTACGTTGGCGAACTCTCCACAACTATCAATGGTTTCTGTACCGCAGCGAGCCAGAGTATACCAATGGATATCATTATTAGTAAGGGACATAAGTCTTCGAGGCCAACGCAAACCTTCTCGATTTTCCGTGAAAATAGGAGACTTAGGTAGGTGTGAAACAATCCATTTGAACAAAAGAGGTGCACAACATACAATGATTCCATCGCCTTGGTGATTTCTATGATGAATAGAGAAATACATGTCACCAAGCAAAGTCGGAACAGGATTTCCAATCAGAAAGATCTTTATGGCGTTGATATCAACAAAGTCGTTAACGTTGGGAAACAGAACCAACCCATAGATGAGCAAGGCTAATACAGCTTCAAAAGCTATCATGCTACC